>NC_133666.1:93112847-93205604 GCF_037893015.1 Macrotis lagotis
TAATGCAGCCTTGGTTTCATTCCATCAGGAATTGTGGGAAGATTTTATTGTGCTTGGGATAGGGTGGCAGATCCCCTCGGCCGCCCATGAACACATGCTGGGGGCAAGCCACACTGCCTGGAGTTCGAGAAGGCGTTGGGAGAGAAAGAGAGTGAGTCCACTGGCCATCATAGTTAACTAGAAGGTCCAGAACTCCTGCAAGATCAGAAGAATTGTTTGATCAAAAGAAAGGTCTTTCCCACCCTCTGTCTCCCTGGACCCTATAGAGGTGGGTGAGGCTTGGACTTGGCAGAGCAAGGTCTGACAGAAACTCCAAATTAAGGAACAAATTCATTCACACATTTTCTTACCTAACTTAGCTCTCTTTTACCTGGATTTCAAAGGATCCACAAGAATGCCCTTTCTCTGGACATTTTTCGTGTACCTCCTAGAGGAGAAGCAAGGTAGCTTGAGTTCCTTCGGTAAGTGGTACAGCAACAAAAGTGTACACCTCCTGTCCTGAAAACTATGAACAAAGAGTTTGGAAATGATGCCAAACCCCTTTTTTTCTTTTTGGAAAAACCCATCAGTGACTCCAATTCACAAGGGCTTGTCTCTCAGGCTGACAAGTCTCTCTAGTGATATCCTGGATCTCTATTCTACAAGTCAGGTCTAGTGTTGGGTAGGGAAAAGTCTAAACTAGTGAGAGAGATTCAGAGAGGAGGCTGGAGGTCAGGTTGGACAGATGCAGACAACCCCTGAAATCAGGGATGCAGATCTCTATCCTTGACAAGCACCCCATCACCCCAGGGCCTTGGGAAACAGAGTCCTGGGGATGGCTACTGTCTTTATTCTAAGAGCTCCAGGCGGTACCTGATCATTCTGTCTGGTGAAAAAGAAGAACCAACTCTCAAAACCTCCTTAACTTGGTTCTCCAAAAAGAGAGGGGTGCTTTTGAAGGAGGTCCCTGAACAAGTCTGTCTGCAATTGTCCCTCTTCTAATCCACATATTTATCCTCCTTTGACACCACATAGGTGAGGGCTGACTCTCACACAAGTCAGGCCAGTGTTCACCTCAGGGCTTCATTTCATTTCCTTCCATTCTTGCAATTTGGATTTGGATCCATTCTAACTTTAAGGAGTGTCAGGTGACTTTGTGATCATCCCAACCAGATAGGAATAGAGATATTTGACTTCAGGGAATTCACTGTTTTTTTAAGAGTCCAATTTCAAATCTTCTCTCATTATTTCTTCTTAAATATTTTTTTCAAGAAAATTGCTTAGAATAGAAATCTTAGGATTAAAGTCCTTTCCTACACCCCACCTGCAACCCACATTTAGGGGCCACCTTGGCTCATTGTGGACTGGGGAGAGGGGGGGTTTTTCCCTCCAAATAAGAATCTTCTGCTGTTCTCCCAGAAAGATAAAGTTAATTTCTCAAATGTAGAAAGCCTTGAGAGCCCTCCTTCCTCCCCAAGTCCCTAAACTGTGATTGCTCTGCCTAATGAAAATGAGAGGTTGGACTACATGATGATGAGGATGGTCCAGAGTCATTCTCTGACTTCCTGGTTCATGCCCCATATTCCTAGAGCTGTAGGGCCACCCAGCTCTCATCTCTTCTTTCCACATCATGAGTGCAATCCTGTCTCCCTTCCAGTCCTTTGGCTTCATTAGCTCACTAGTCCCCTTGGAGAAAAACTAAGTATTTCTAGTTTTCTGTATATCCTGGTCCCTCTGCTTGGAAGACATGGGACGTCTGAAGTCAGGAATGTGCTGGACAAGCAGTTAAGGAGGAAAGGGGGAAGTTGGTGCCCAGGAAAGATGGGGGGAAAGAGATGGGTTCTTGTGACCTTTTTGCCCATTGCTTCCACTTTGCCCACTCCCACCAACCCAAAGCTCTTTGTCCCTTCTGCTCTCCACACCCCAGCCCCGAAAATCTTCTCCACCTACTCCTCCAACATCTCAATATTGGCCAATGGGCTCCCTCCCCCAACTCCTGAAGCCACCATTGTCACTTGTGCTGAACAGCAGGGATACTCTGAAGGAGTTTGTTTGGGGGTGAGAAACTAAGCTTTCTCTACACACTCCTCGCCATCCAGGGGAACAGCAAAACCTTTTCATAGGTCCTCATAGAATGAATTCAAGAGGAGAACATAATTCAGAACCCCTCCCAATTCTGAAAGACCATGCCTTTTAGCTGCCCCCACCTAATTACACCATGGGGAAGGTCCTGGACCATGAGTATATTTGGGACAGAGTCAACACTCACCCAGAAATCACCAGGTAGAAGTTCAAGGTCTCTTGATCAGTATTCACATAAGTGGTTCCTTGCCCCTCTACCAGCTATTCTGTGTGATTCTCCAACCCCCACTCCCATCAAGTGTAGAATCACCAAGCTGAGGGGCCAGATCCTGAGCCTGCGTCAATCTCAGGCCTTCCCTTTGCTCTCTTACAGTTGTTCAGGTGGTCAGTAGTGTTCTAGGCTCTTTCTGAGCTTGTGGACCAAGCTTTCTCTTGGACTTGAACGGCAACCACACGCATTCACTTTTTGCTCTTCTAGTAGAGGCTCCATAAAAAGTAAAGGAAAAAGTTTAAAAAATGTTTAAATACCAGGGCCTGCTTACCACCCTTCCTAAGGAGAAGAACCACAAATGTTACCAGGCTGGGCAGGAAAGATTAAAGGGGCAGCACTTTCACCTTCTAGCCCATCAGGGTTTCTGACTAGAAAAGGATGGGAACTGGGTAAAACGTGAGCAGATCTGTTAATCTTTCTGTGGGAGCAGATGAAAGGCTTGTCTCAATGACAAGGGAAAGTCTTCTTGTGCCAGCCAAGTACAAACTAGAGAAATCCTTACAGGATGGTGTTGGGGACAGACCTGAGGATGACAATGAGCTTGAGATCATGGCTACCATGGGCAAAGACTGGTCAAAAAGACTAACTCAGCTCTCTGATCTTTCCCATTCCAGCTCATTAACACAATTCTTCCTTTGGGCATTTTTGAAATATAGACAAAGAACATTTCAGGAATCCTTTCTGGTTGATATCAAAATGTTTAAAATCATTTTAAAGATATAGTCAACTTCGGGATGAAGGCAAAAATAAGTTGAGTGACTGTTGCTCAGTGTAACAGGTATAAAGTATATAAGGATACATTTGAACTCAGATCTTCCTGAATATAGGCCCCCGTGTTCTCTCCATCTAGTGATTTCCACTGAGTAGTAGCTTCCCGTTGGCTTTACCTTCATCCTGCTCTGGCATCATAACCCACTGCATTCAGCAATTTTTAACTAGTCAAGGAAGATGTTATAGAGAGGGGGCAGGTCAACATGATTGAGGGAGATATGGAGAGAAAACTGGAGGTCAGGGTTTTTGGAATCCTGGCTTACTCCTCAGGTGCTCGGAGGGCATAGAAGAGATCTATTCTTTCACCTTCCCCATTTACTTTAGAAGATCAGCAAAGGCTTCCCAGAACACCTGAGGAAATGAATTCAAGAAGAGAAAACCACAATTCTGCAACACTCTCACCTATACCCTTAAAACTGAGGGATGTGAACATGAGCAAACAAGGTAGGGGGTGGTAAAGGGAGAATGCTGGAAGCCTCCAGGTGGGAAAGTCCTTTTCAATGCAGGGGATCTCAACCTGGATCCTAACCACACTTGTGTCCCAGATGATCACTTCCTGAAGAAGGGATAGAGAGCTGAGTCTCAGGAACAGACTCTGGGGAATCTCGATGTTTCCTCTACACTCCTACTCTATGTCTATATGTGGATGTGTAAAAGAAAGAAAAGGTAGGAAGGAAGGAAATGAGACAGAAAAATAGGAAGGGATTAAAAGGTAAGAAGAAGTAATGAACAAAAGAGAAAGATAATGGAAGAAAAAAGGAAAAGGTAGGAGGAACAAAAGCAAAATGCAAGAGTAAAAGAAGATCCTTCAATCTGCTTAGTTGTATCAAAAGAACAAAAACCTAAATTAGCCCACACATTCGAAAGAGGGGACTGAGAGGGATCATTTTTTTCCACAAGGGGAGTGAGTCTGCATCACCACAGAGGGTCTCACAGGACATCAAGTACAGGCTTAGCACAGACTCCAAGTGAGGCAATGGAGTATGAAGGGATGTGATGGAGAGGTGGAGAATCAGCCTGGCCACAGCTCCACCAGGTTCTCCAGAAACAGTTACAGAAGACCCAGAGAAAGAATTCATTAGACCCAAAGTCTAACCCTGTGAAATGGGTCCACCTCTGACCTAGTGATGATTTTACCAGTAGAAATGACATTAAAGAAAAAGCCTCTGCTCTACTACTGCCCCCTCAGGACCGCAGGAGCTCCCCAGGGACTGTAGCTGACACTTCCCCTTGTTTTTCTCTCCATAAGAATTTCAGATTCTTTTGGGTCCAGGACAGTGACTTCTGCCACCCCTCTACCTGGCCCAGAACTCCTTCCACTGACCCCCTTCAGTGATTGCCCCATTCATTCAGTCCTTTGTTGATTCCTTCCCTCATTCAATAAAGACACATACACAGGTGCATTGGGAAGTCACTTTTCTTTGGTCATCTGATGAGTTTCTTCTGGAGGATGAGCGATACAGAAAGAAAGGAACTTGCCTGCTCTCAGTGAGGGACCCGAGGGTTATTGGGGCCATTAGCCATGTCCAGTCGGTCCCCAGGGACAGCTCACCACACCCACAGGGACAGTCTCCAGGACGCTCTGGATCTGTTCTCATCTTCCTCCTTAGATTCACTTTGTCACGTGTTGTAGCAGACAGGAAGTGAGCAGTGTCCTCTGACTCCTACCTTTGGGCACTGGTGCCTAGGAGAATGACTTATTAGTGCCTTTTCTTTGCTTGCTTTACTCTGGCCTGGAAGGAAAGTGAGCAAGCAAACAGGTAAGCAAGGAACCTGGCTCTAATTTGGCCTACCCAGAGGCAAGGAGTTATTCATACCTGGGCTGAACAGTGACCGGACATTGCTCTGAAATGAGCTCTCTATTCCCAGGGACTTTCCAGAGACATAGATTTCCAAAAGCCCTGACCTCCAGGTTTGTCTCCATAACTCCTTCAATCATGGTTACCTGCCCCCTCTCTATAACATCTCCCCTGACTAGTTAAAAATTCCTGAATTCATTGGGTTATGATGCCAGAACAGGATGAAGCTAACCTTAGTCAGGAGGGAACAGTTGAACTTTTGATACCTGTTCCTGTCAGAGTCCAGGCTGTGAGTGAGCCTGGCCTTGGATGTCCTCTCTCTCTCTCTCTCTCTCTCTCTCTCTCTCTCTCAGTCATTTGGAACCCCATTACCCCCAAAGGTCTGACATGACATCATTCTGTGATGTCATTGATGAGTCTCATCATCAATCTTCATATCAGTGGTCCTTGCTGCCCTCCTAGCCACCCTTGGGTCCATGATTACCCACCCCATAGAGGGTCTGTCTGAATAGGGTTGCTAGGACCTACATGAACCTACAACAAGGACAAGGACCAACAGGTAAACCAGTTGGGCAGGATGACCTAAGAGGCTGCCATTTCACCATCCTGAAATGTGATCTTCTATTCCAGGAGAGGGCACAAGGGGTAGGGATGAGGGGTGTTCTATTTGCAAATAGTAAAATGTTCCTGGGGGGATTAACAGAGTGACTGATAATTTGTATAATGAACCAATGAATGAACCTTTCTATATGTGAGAGAAGAAAGGAGAGGAGGTGGGAAAGAGAGAGAGGAAGAGGGAGACAGAAAAAGAGAGAGAGAGAGAGAGAGAGAGAGAGAGAGAGAGAGAGAGAGAGAGAAATAGAAAGAGTGACAGAGAGAGAGAGTCATTGAGATTCTCATGGCACTTCCTGGTCACCCCAAGCTTTCATTAAGGACAGACATGACTATAGATGGGGCTCACGTTCCTCACCACCCCCATCATCATGTCCTGCCAACAGCAAGCATATAGTGAAGAGATGTGCAACAGGCAGTAGCCCCTCACCACCCCAGAACACCAGGCCTTCTTGTCTACCAGCTCTCAATTATCATAACAGAAAACATATCCCATAGAGCAGGTTCCACCAGTTCTCACCAACTGCCACCCACAGGACATGGAAGAAACAGTCCAGCTGAAGTGCAAGACCCCCTGGGGGAGAGGGGCCCACAGGTGACAAAAGAGTCAAGTTTCCACAACCCCATTAACCACCATCTCTAAATTAGCTGCTGAGTACAGCACAGGGTTTTCTATTTACACCCAAAGAATTTCACTTGAAATAACTTAGTACCCTTACATTAAAATATGGATTCTATTCTGAGTGTCTCAGGCTCCTAGGGGACATGGGTCCATAGGGTGCTTGCAATGCCTGGAGGTCTGCAGTCCTGAATTCCGGGCATTGGAGTGTCCTGGCTTCAACCAACCCTGACCTTTAGCATCCTCTCCATGTCTCCCTCAGACATTGGGACCTGTCCCTGTCTAACATAAAATTTACCTATATAAAAATCCAAGTAATCCATGCTTTATGATACCTGGGCAAAATGATGAGGCTAAAAAAGGGAAGCTCCCATTTAGTATAAGGCAGTTGGACACCTCAGTGCAGAGGAATTCTGGCTGGGGTCAGAAAGACCTGAGTTCAAATCCCTCCTCAGATATTTTCTAGTTCTATGACCGTGGATAACTGTAGTCTTTCTCTCAACCTCACTTCTCTGGACAAGGGCATAGGAAGTCACTTCAGTATCTTTGCCAAGTAAATCCCCTGGACTATATTACCCTTAGTGTTACCAAGTGTGGGAAATAACATCAACAATGCTATTCAGTTTAATGAATCACACACACACACACACACACACACACACACACACATACACACACACGTACAAAGCTAACTGTGATTTCTTTTACGTAAAATGGGTGATTCTATTTTTAAATGTATTTCAGCCTTATTAAAATTTTTTTAAACTTTTTGATGCCAAATGGAAAGGACCCATTTATTTTCTTCGTCTCCTTTCCATTTAATCTTTACAATATTGTAAATGAAAGATTTTTTTTTAAGGAAAGAGTTGGAAAAACAGAAAGAAAATAACGTTGAAGCAAAGTATCTTTTACCAGACCTTGCCTCTGTCATTCATGATCTTGAAATCATTGTCATGCCCAAGCTCTGTCCTCCATGTCAATATGAAAGGATTGTACCATTGTGTAGTTGGATGGGACAGTTTCCAAAAGTCCAATGGCACCACACACCCACCCAACATTCGACTCCCTCTCTTCTGCAACATTCCTCAGAGGTAGTAATTCCTGGGACTTTGACCTAGCTGAGATGCACTCTGGCCAGGGACATTCATCTGACCCCACCCAGGAAATACTTAAAGAGTGGCAGGGAAATCAGGTGCCTGTGGAGGACAATGACATCAAGATCTTGGTTATTAGAGGTGAAGTCTGGTAATGTCTAGGCAAGGTTGAATTCAAATTCTTTTCTTCTCTTGTTTCAATTGTTGGCCTAAAAATCGTTCCTACTGGTGTTTTTTGTTAAGCTAACATATAAAGGATTGATGTTTCTTTAAGACATCCTCCTTTAAGGGGCAGCTAGGTGGCACAGTGGATAGAGCACCGGCCCTAGATTCAGGAGGGCCTGAGTTCCAAATTCAGACCCAGACACTTAATAATTGCCCAGTTGTGTGGCCCTGGTCAAACCACTTAACCCCATTACCTTGCAAAACCCCCCCTAAAAAAAGCCATCCTCTTTGGGAATAAAAATAAAGTAACAGTAAAATAAAGAATAAACTTTTTCACCCCAGAAGAAATCAGAAGGGAATATTTTTTTAATGTCTCATCCTTGGGACCTGGCATCATGGACAAAAGATGTTATGGAGCTTCATTGAGTCAGAACCATTTTAGGTAGGTCACACTTCTTAAGGGAGATCTGCAGGGAGACTAGAGTCCAAGTTTAAATTCGTCCTGAGCAGAAACCATCAGAAATGTAAGGGCTGCAAAACTTTGCCCTCCCTCCTTACATAATTTTCTATTACCTTGGATCTGGAATCCTTCTCGTTGGTTGTCGACTTCTATAGTCAGGGTTACAGGCAATTCCAGCTCCTGAGCCCTGGATGACAATCCACCTTCCTCAACTGTGATTTTTTGGTATTGATGACATCCCAAGGACACCCATCTCATTAAAGCTTCTAAAAAGTGTGCTTGGATCACCAGACTATTTGATTGTTATGGTCCTGGGAAAATTCAAATCCTGGGGGTGCCCATGATGATGGCTCCAGCAGGCTTTTATTTGGTTTCGCTCATAGATAAACAGTTTCAAAAAGGAGTCTTGGATTCATATCACACTGACAATAGTTCTTCTGATGAAGCTGAGCTATCCCCTAATTCTAGGTTTCAAGGGAAGTGTCAAGCCCAGGACAGAGCTTGAGAAAAGTCCATTATCCAATAGATCTATCATAGACTCCTCTTCATCAGACCAATCAATGAAGTGTTTGAAGGGTGTTTCTTTATTGCTGGGAAAGACTCATTAATATGCAGGATCACAGAGAAGTAAGGGTTTGATTCAAGGGGTGACCTGATGGGCACTGTTCAAATTTCTCGAAGTAATCTTGCGTCCTCATCATCATTAGGATATCATGGTTTGAGGTCATAGGGTCACAAAAGGAAACTCAATGTCTCTATTGGTTTTGCATAAGGATTATAATTTTCATTTATGCCCCTCTGGTCCAAATTCTGGTTTGGGATAAACATATTATCTACTGTCCATTCAATTTCTCTTGGACTAGAGATGATCAGGGAAGGTTTAACAAACTCCTTTGTTTCTTCTGAAATGACTAATCCAAAAACTCTCTTTATGCTTAAATTCAGATAAGTTTTTTCAGAAAAATACACTGGGACAGTATCTGTAGATAACTGCTACCCCCTTTCCTCCCTTTGAAATCAGTCATAGGATCAGGTGCCCAGTCCCTGGAGCAGGAAGGAAAGGAGAAAGATGGTCTTGCCCTCATTCTTCCACAAAGTTTAATATCTATTTCTCAGAAGGAGAATGTAAGCTCAGCCTTTTCCCCTCTCCACTAGCCGTTGAAGCCACTAGCTAGTAAAAGGAGGGCAGATGTGGGCAGGTGGGTGGTCTACATGAGAACAGGGCAGCTGGAGAGTCATTTCCTGGTTTTTCTCCTGTTTCTGCTCAGGCATACCATTCAATTCAGAACACTCTTGCCCTGGTGGGGTTGGACAATAGTGCCCTCTGCCCTGAGAAAAGTGGCCCTTCCAATTGGCCTTGATCTGGTGAACCCCAGGGTATTTCTACCTGCTCCCCCTTCCCCCACCTGCTCCCTTGGCTCCCAGCCCCTAACTCATGGTCAGTTGCCAGGTCCTGTCTGTGCTCTAAGGGCTTGCAGGCCAGGGCATCTCAAGGTTAAGTAGCATCTGCCTTTGACACATGGGCAAAGGGGAGGGGGTGAAGTCTGTGCAAGATGGATTCAGCTCCTTCCTATCCCGGAATCCAGCCCTCGAGGGACATTCAGTCCTCCTTGCCTCATGTCTGGTCTCTACCCCCACCTTTATTGAGTCTAGTTTTGTACCACCAAAGGCCCCCCCAACAGACTACCCTTATCTCCCTTGGCCTCCCGCTTTATTCCATCCCCGCCCCTCCCCTCATCTCCTTTTCCACCCTCACGCCAGGCACAGGGTTTGGCCCACAGGTGCTCAGTGGGAATGGGGGAATCCACCCCACCTCTGGAGCACAACAAAACCACCCCAGAATTGCTGATGGAATGAATCCAGGAGAAGACAAATGCTGGATTCTGGAGTCCCCGCATCCCCCACCACTGTGTCCAGGTGAGAGGAGTGGGAGGGGAAGAGAGCTCTGGTCCTTGTAACCCAGTCAGTAGGCCTTGAGCCTTGGCAGCTAGGCGAAGGGTTCACCTGCCAGCTTTTCCCACCTCCCCAACACTTATCCCCTCTCCCAGCCCCTGTCACTACCAGGGAGTCTGCAGTGAACCTGGGGCTTGTCATTGTCCAGCCAGACCACTGCTGACCCGTGGAGCTACCTTCTCTGGTGGGCCTGGGATCACCCTTGCTTCTGGACTAACAGCCTGGTCCAATTGCAGGGCTCACTTTGGAGCTGACATGCAGGGCCTGGGGACTGAAGCTTATTTGGAATTCAAACCTTGCCTTTTTATAGAGCCACTAGTAGAAATGGAAAAGGAATCTCTGGGGCTACTGATCACCACCAGGAGGAGGAATTTTGGTCCCCAGGATCAGTAAGAATCTGACACTACTGACCCACTGAGCAATAGCAACTGTAAGCGAGTAACGGGAAGGACTGAGGTTGAAGCAGGTTCAAGACAGGAAATCTCAGGTTGTTGTCCCTTCAGTTGGTGAGCGTGGGGGCCTGGAGACCCCACAGAACAGCTGAGAGGTGGCCAGGGTCCCCAGGAGGTGCATACTGAACAAGAGACCTTGAGCATCTACATGGTGATTGCTGGGTTAATATTGCCTCTGTCTCATGTCCACAATTTTGGGAGGATCCATCAGTTGAAACAAGGGAAGACAGTGTGGAGTAGTGCCACACACCTGGGGCTTTTCTGGAATCTATTCTCCTCCTGAATTCAGTCTGTCGCCAACTGCAGGAAGGGGCCAATGGAAGGGAGAGGTAGGGAGGGGACCTTTCTTGTTCTCAGATGTAGCACCATTGTGGTCTCATGATTTAGCCAAAGGGTGAATGGCTCCTTTGTGAGTTGGAGGTGGAAGATCAGAGGTAAGATGGCAGGGAAAGGTGGGAAACACGAGAACTGAGAATGCTGCAGTTGGGGAAAGCCTCACTTCGGCTTGGTCAGTCTGAAGGTGCTCGGTGAGGTCCATGAGGTTGGTATTAGGGAAGTGTAGGCATGCAGGGTCAGAAGAGCAAAATGGCTAAGGAGGTTTGGGGTGATTAGGTTAGTGGTGGTGGAGGCAGTGGTGGTGAAGGAAGCAGGAATTCATCTGGCCCCCTTACCTTCTGGGCCCATGCATTTACCTGCTACCACAATTCCAGGTAGTGCCCATCTTTGACTAAGAGGTGCCTGCAGCCAGGGAGATCAGCAGCATGACTTAAGCTCTCACAATGTTCCAGTCCCTTTGATGGGTTCTGGAGAAGACAGTATAGACAGAAACAGCTAGGCAGTGCCCTCACTGGGCAAAGTAGTGGGTTGGTAAGGTACAAATACTGGGGTACAAGTGATCTAAACAATATGGAAAGAAAGGCAATATTGGAGCAGAAGAAGCACTAACACCCAGGGTGCCTGTACAGCCATCCTGTTTCATGAAGGTGATGCCTGAGAAGATAGGTGAAGTCACTGAATGACTCCAGTCATTGCAACAGCAATTTGGGGTTTGGGGGAAGTTGTCTGGAAATGCTTTCTGCATCTGAAAAATGAACCCTAAACTCTCAAGGAGAGGAGGTTCTGATTCTGAGGCAAAAGCAGTTGGTCTGTAGTTGTGGCTCCTTAAGATGAGGAAGGTAGACCTATGTGAACAATTGTTTTTCCCCTCCTTGATACCTATAGGTACAGTCCACCAAGGAAGGCTCATGTGTCTTCTGCTATTTTCAAGGTTTTAGTGTCCAGTGTCCTTGGTTCAATGGTGGGGAGAGATGGGACCTGGCCCCATAAGTCTCAGGAAAACTCAAGCTCAGAATGAGGTGAGGTATTGCTTACAACAGGGGAATCCTTTCAGGACCTTGTCTGATTCACCACAGGCCCAAATCACCATCAACAGGGAACCCCTACAATCTCCCCTATCCCTAACAACTGGTAGAGGTTAGATCAGCACCTATAGTCCATTTCTCCCACCTGGGCCTCCTCCTGCTGTTGCCCACATGGTGGAAAGTCTTTTTGGTTCATTCTCTTTGATGTGATCATTCTTTGAATCTTTCAGTAAACCTGGAAATAAAAGATGTCATTTCTATAGTCTGGAAGGAAACTGCCCTAAGAGGAAACATCGAGAAATTCCTGCTAATTCTGGGAGCTTCCCCCATTTCAGTAGCCAGTTCTATGACCTGGGAAATAAGCCTCAGATTGGGGAGTAGGACCCTTGTCCTTAGCAATCCCCTGTAGTTAAGCAGAGAGAGGATGAGTTTCCCTCAGGACTTGTGATCTGGAACATGCTGGAGACCACTGTGTCCAATTTGGGAGCCATCCTTGTCCCGACCCCTATCCAGCAATGGTTGATTACAACCAAAGTGCCTTGATACCACAAGGCCATGGTGCCAGGCTTATGAATGAGGCTTTAACCAAGCTGTGGCCAAAAAAATCTTCCTTTGAATTTTCTCTTACCTAATAGATTTATTTTTTGTTATACATTTTGCGCACAAGCTTGAAGAAGCCAAGACATTTCTTTTTTCTCCAATCAGTAGTAATAATCAGAAATTCCAGAAGAAGACTTTCAGAGAAACAAGTGAAACAAATTTATAAAAACTAAGTAAAATTTAATTGGGAATGTATTTTTGCAGGCTTTTCCTCTGCTAACTATGTTTGTCATAATCACATTACTGTCCTCTACACACTTTTACCTATCTTCCTCTTCTTTGAGGTCTTTGGACTTGGGTTGGGTGGGATTTCTCCTTTCTTCCATCCAGGATTTTTTCCTGATATTTGATAATGTAATGCATTCTGTTCGTCTCAAAGCTGTGTTCTATTTATCCAGGTCCTCTGCCCAGGATTCAGGACCCACGACCTGAAAAACCTCTACTCTCATCCAAGCCCTTCAGGAGTCTGCAAAGTCCCTATATTTTGTCTCTATATAAATCAGCCCTTCTCTTTCTCTTTGGTTGTATTTTCCATTTTTTAAAATTTTTTAGACCTTCTCTTTCCAAAACCCACCTGTGGTTTGGAATCCCCCTATTCTGCTGGAGAATATGCTACGTCCATTGCTGATCATCATTTTATCCTTACTACCTAAGCTAGTCTGTATTTCCTGCTTCTCTTTTTACTATTGTAAAGCAGTCTTTTGAGATTAGTTATTTTTATTTTTCAAATGATATTTTTATTTTAGTCTTCCAATTTCACGCAGTGGAGGTGTTTCAACAGTCATTCATTGAAAAATTTATTTGTTCTGCATTTTTCTACCACCCTCCGTTCCCTCTTCCCCATTGATTTGAATATTCAGGTAAAAGTTATATGTATTCAGTTATGTGTACCATGCATCCATATTTGTTATGTAACGAAAGAGGAATTAGAAGGGAAAAACACAAAATAGAAAGGAAAAATACAATTGATGATTTTAAAACATTTGTATTTTTTAATACTGGCTGAACTAAGAGAGTGAGGAGAAGGCCAAGGATTTAAACAGTCTCAGGGTCCAGACCTTCAAATTGATTTTCCTGGAGCTGTGGGCACCATCAACGAGGGCTTGTAGGAATGGAAAATCTTGACTCTCCTCCTGGGAATTTCTGGGCTTGCTTTGACTATCACAGGTATGTTCATTGTTCAGAACCCAACCTTGGTTTAACTTGGGGGGTAAAGGGGTATGACACTCTGGAATTACGCTGTTAATATACTGCTTTATAATTCATTCTCTCAGGATTCAGCTTTGTGTTCCTTGCCATCACCCATGGGCTTGTAGAATCATCCCACTGTCTAACACAAGAGTGAATAGTTGCTTCAGGAGATGGTGGAGGGAGCCCAGAAGAGAAAGGGAAGGGAGAGGTGGGGCACAGTCAGGATTTAGAAATAGGGGGAGGGGGACCAGATCTAACATAAGTTTGAATTGGCCAGTGTTTAGGTGCAGGAGGAGCAAGTGGAACTGGTGTTATAGAACAGGGGACTCCTGGGGTAAGAAGAGCAGAAGGGACTAAGAGGGATGAAATAGTGAAGGTGGGAGATGTGGAGGGAATGAGGAAGAAGGAAGTAGGAATCTATCTCCTATCACCCATGCTGCCAGGCTACAATCTCCTTTTTTCCCTCCATAATCCTTCTGCTGTCTCTACTTGACGTTGGAGATGCCATGGCTTGGAAACACTGAGAGCAGAATACATTGGAACAATAGAAATACTTGTATTAAAGTGGCTTGTCAATTCATGGGGGAGGAAGGAGGGGAAAGGCTACAGAATCACAGCTTGTTTGGCACGATGAGAGGTAACCTCAGAGGTGAAGGCTCTAACGCCTGTCACCTGCTTCAGAAATGTTGGACCTGAGGAGAACCCAGAAATCTGGGAATGACTGCACCCTTCTCATCATCATGGAGTCCACCCTCCCACTGTGCCCAGCCAGGGGAATCACAGGTTGCAGGTTTGAGGAGTGGGGAGAGTTCTCATTACTCTCTGAATATGATAAATTAGCATTAAAGTCCCTGGTTGAATACCAGAAGGCACTGTTTAAGGATTCCTTGGCAGAACACAAAAAAGATTTTTCAGTAAACTTCTAAAGCTCGTTGATTGTATAGTCCCCAAGAAAGAGTGGGGACAAGTTTGATTTTGGATTTTCTCCCCATCCAAGAGGAATCTAAGCAAATTTACTGTTTATTAACCTGTAAGACAAAATCCCAGAAGAAAGATGATTCCAAAGATGGAAATTGTTCAAATTATAGTGAAAAAGGAATTTTCAAAATGAAAAGATTTGAAAGAACATGCCTGATGTTATGACGTTTCCATCAGACCTTGTTCTGACACTCTCAAGCCTCTAGTCTCCATAGTGAGATGAAAAGACCTTGGCAGGTGATGAAATTCCTACCCCTTAGGGGCCTGCTCTCTTTGTCAAGCCTCACAGAAAGTTATTCTGGATGTTCTAGTGAATTATGCTCTGGATGTTCATTCACTTTCTCTCACAACCACTCCCTTATTCTCCCCTAGTGAGTCCTTTAAAGAGGACTTAGTCCAGGCATGATGGATTAAGGGGAAACAAAGTGTTTACAGCTCTCTCCCACACCAATGCCCAGAGTACTAAGGGAAAGGCTTGGTAGAGCTGGAGTGTGGTCTTGGGGATCATGTGGGGGTTGGGCTGCAGGATGGTGTGGATGGAGAAAGGAGCAGAGTCATTTGCTGACTTCATGTTCAGCCCATACACCTCCTCAAAGAAGCAGAAGGACTGCCCAGGTGCCCCCTGGATTGGGGTAGTGTCTTCTTCCCTCTGTGCTGGCCTCACTAGCATACATCCAGGATCACATTTGCTCCTACTTATTTGTAATTTATTTTCCTCTTCCTCTAGACTCTGAGTTTCCAAAACTCAGGTCCATGATTTCCTGACTTTGTTGGGCTCCTTCAAAGCCAGCATCTGGAGTGACTCCTGTCTTTGGCCCCTGCTGGCAGGAAATGGTTTCTTTAGTTAAGGAAAAGTAGGGGTGGGGGATTGTGGGGTGTCTGGGGATTGGAATTATTGGTCTTCCAGCATCCTCATTGTCTGAAACCCTTTCTCTCCATGTTCCTGATTCCATACTGACCCTGATACCAACCTAGACCTTGGGGCTCTAAACCTCAGGTGCTCCCATCTCACTTCCATCACTTCCTTGGTGATCTCTAAATCTTAGTCTCTGTCTGTGTGTCCCTGTCTCTAATACTCACACACATACACACACACACATAGACTCCTGTACCATCATTGTTCTCTGGGTATGTAAGAGGAAGTAGTTGAGGTTGACCTTCCCCAATCTCCCTTTCCCTAGTTCAGAGAGAGATCACATAGAGTTCCCCTTATTCCTGATGGAATGAATTAATGAGGAGAAAATACCTGAGTGCCCTGCCCCCTTCTGACCCTCTATCCCCACCCAAGACTTCTGGACATGGGTCAGTGGAGTCTTCTGTTTCAGAAGGAAGATTAGTCTAGAAATATCCAAGGAGAACATCTGTAAAGCTTATCTGTGTGCCTGTATCCACTTTCCCTGCCCCCCTTGTGTTCCTCATGATCCCTGCTGAGGAACAGGAAGCTGAGGGCAAGGACCTGAACCTGCTTCATTCAGTCTCTGTCCTTCCTCTTCCTATTCTGCCCTTGGCTGTGTTTTTGTGAGAAAGTCTCCCTTGGGTCTGCCTCCAAGCATCCCAAGGACAAGAGGTAGAACTGGGACCAGACTGGACAAGATGGACTCAGAGGATGCATGTTCTCCACCAGGGAAGGGAGCATCTGGACCAGCAGGGGTTTGCCTGGAACCAAACATAGTCCAGGTTTAACACAGACTCCTGGGTGGAGGGTTGGGTAAGGGGGGACCTCCTGGGCAAGTGACCTAACAGAGCTCACCTCTCACCAGCAGCCCCTAAAACATTCTGTCCCTATTGCAAATGTAGAAACAAGCTTTGTTTTGGGGAATAGGGAACTTGTGCCTTAAGTCACCCCACCAATGACTCCAGCATTCCTTAAAATTGGGGCTGGGAGCTACTGGTACATGGAGGAATGATCTGGAGATTATGGTGATTGTGGTCAAAGTCTGCTTAAATAGGTCTGGTTGTTCAAATATATCCAGTTCCCTGGGATTCCAATTGGGGTTTTCAGTGCAATGTTCCTGGAGTAGATGGCCATTTTCTGTATTGAAAGCTCATTTTATAGATGGGAAAACTGAGGCAAACAGGGAAGAGTGACTTATCCAGGGTAGCACTGCTAGTAAATTTGTTAGGTCAAAGTTGAGCTCAGACATCTTCCTGAATCTTCCTGACTCTAGGCCCCCAGCTGTAACAGCAGAATCACCCCTGTGGCCTGGTTCAATAACCTTAAACAATAGATTTTCTTTCCAGTTCTTTCAAGTTGGTTTCCCTGAAAGTAATTGTTGGCATTTTTACAGTAATAGAGAATGGAGCTAAAGGTGATTTTTTAATGTCTTTCAATTTGAAGAGAAAAAACAAGTCAACAAACAGAAGCCCTCAACCTGCCCCACCCCACCTCAATCAGAGATGCTACAGCTTCTTCCAGCAGAGCCCACTGTCCAGTGACCAGTAACTCTTGGATGATTCTTGAGTTGGGGGGGAGCTCAGAATGACTGAGTGAGAGCCAGGGGCTGGAGGCCAGGCTAGTTTCCAGCCGCCACATTGACACACCCAGAAATCAGGGCAGCTGCACTTCTGCCTCTGCAAGCAAGCCGCCCCAGGACTGTCCCCTTGCAGCCTAATCACTTGAACTTCAAAAGCTCCTACTATGTGCTGACTGAGGAAAAACTTCCACAATTCATAGAGTGCCTGGGACACAGACATCTCTCCCTCAAATACCCCACTGTCTTGTCTTTCTCATCAAAAGTTTTTTCTTCCTTTCTCAGATTTAGAAAATGATTCCAGCCTTACCACCCCGACTCTTTGCACCCAGAAGGGGTGCTCACACTGGATAACCACTACTATAGGCAGGGTATAAGAAGACTGTTGGGATAATCTCCTTGAGGATGAGGAAGCTTCAGAGTCATTCTCACCCTTCCTCCATGTATCCGCTCAGATACTTCTTAGCTTCCTGATACAGGAGGAAGGCCAAAGGGAATCTGAGTGTCAATGTTTCTACCCTTCAATGAGCTCCTGTGCATTATTGCTGTCTTTAGAGGAGCCCTTTAGACAGGTACTATCTCTTTTCTTTGCCCCTCTCCCCCAGTAGGGAACCTGAGGACATGGATATGGTGCCTGACTTTGTAGGACATGCCACCTCAAAGTCAAGGAACACCATTACCTGGAATTGTGGCAATGGGGCGAGGAGGGAGGGAGTCTGGGAATATTGGATTCAGGCTTCCTTCCTCTCCACTGAATCCTCCTCCTCCTCTTCCACTATATTCCTTCTGGGTATGCCCTCCCCCATTACATGGAGAAGCAGTTGCACACTGGTACTGAGCAGTTGCTCTACTCAGCAGGTGTTCCAGGGCAAGGTCAGGGTGAGATAGAGCCAGATTTACTCTGCTACCTTCCCTATCCCCTTAGTAGAATAGGAAAACCTTCCCACAGTTCATGATGGAATGAATGCAAATGGGGAAAAGTGACCAGCTTGGAGGGATATCCCCAACTTCACCCTATTTAAGTTAAAGGACATGAACATGAAAAAAGTCATTGTAGAGGGGTCAGCTAGTTCCCTAGAAACAGCCAGTTTTGACAGGCTTTCTCCCAGCAGGGGGTCTCGGCCTGGCCCTATTTGGGTCCCTGATGATCACCCTCAGTGTAAGGTTAGAAAAGAAGTTTCTAGACTTAATCTTATTCTCCTTGCTTTATATAGGTATGCCTGGATGTAAAAGGAAAGAATGAAAAAAAAAAAGGAAGGAAGGGGAAAAGATAAAGAAAAAGATTAAAAGATATTAAGGGTGAAAGAAAAGGGAGAAAGAAAAAGGATTGCACATGAAGGAAAGAAAAGAGAAAGAATAGATTATGGAAGAAAAGAGAAAGAAAAAGGCCAGAGGAATGAGGATAAAAATGAAAAAAGAAAAAAAAATGCTGGTGCCTGCTTCTCAGTATCTCATGGTCAAAAAACAAAATTGGATCCAGGTTGGACAGAGTGGACTAAGAGGGTGATATTTTCTCCATCTGGGGAGTGGGTGTCCAGCAACATAGGGGTTCTCACAGAATATCAGCCAGGTTTACGTTTGACATAGAGCCCTGAAAAGTGGTGAAAGATGAAGAGAGGTTGAGAAACAACCTGGACAAGACTGCACCAGGGACTGAGAAACAACTACTGAAGATCTAGAGTAGGAAGATTTTAGTCACAAAGTCTGTGACACTGGGAATTTCTGATCAGTCTCTGTCCTGGGTATGATTTTACCAGTACAGATGACATTTTAAAAAACAATACCCCTGTTGTACTGCTGTTCCCCAGGGAACTTGGAGCTCTCCATCCATTGTAGTTCTCACCTCCTCTACTTTTTCTCTCCCCCAAGAGAATTTCAAATTCTTTGGCAACCCAGTCTCTCAATCAGAGCTCTAACCATTGACCTCCTTCAGTGAATCCTCCATTGATTCAGTCCACTGATGATTCCTTCACTCATTCACTACAGACACACACAGGGACACTGAGAAGTTATCATCACTTTAATTGATGATCAAATTAAAAGAAGCCCCAATGCCAAGACCTGGAGGGTGATGAGTGATGCAGAACTGCTTTCGGCTAGACTCAGCAAGTGACCCAATGATTACTGGGGCAGCTGCTCACTACCAGCTTCCCCCCAGGGGCTGTACATTGGGCCACAGGGACAGTTCCCAGGATCCTCTGGATCAGGCCATATCTCAGAAGGGGTGGTGAGTCCTAAGCCCCCCTCACCCCCAAAGATGCTTATTTCATCTCCTGCCAAACCTTCTTGGTCACTGGTTGGACCAATGACTGGTTCTGGGTCGTCTCCTGTTAAGGGTTCGCAGGCATGCTCTTCCATGGGAGAATAATCTGTGGGATCAACTCTGTGTCTTATCGCAGAAGGTGTGGTGAGTACTGAGCCCCCCTCACCCACAGAGTTGCTTGTTCTTTCTAAACCTTCTTGGTCACTGGGTGGACCAGTGACCAGTTCTGGGCTTTCGCCTGTTATGGTGTACCAGGCACACTCCTCCCTTGGAGAATGATTGGTGGGATCAGTTGTGTGCATCTGGCTCACTTCCTTTCTGGCTGGCATGGTTCTAGAATGGGAAGGAAAATGAGAAAATGAGCTTGGTGAAGTAGGAACCTGCATCTAATTCAGCCAAGATGAGCCTAAGCAGAGGCAGGTAGATATTCATCCCTGGGATCTGATGAACCAGAAGATGGGCAGAACTCACCATGAAGTGAGCACTCATCTCCAAGTACCCAGGGAGCCAAAGTTATGTGTGGAATACTATGGGTGAGAGAACACCTGAAGTCTTGTGATCTGATCCTGTCTGTGTCCAGGCTTGAAGAGAGCCCAGCTCCTCTCTGGATCTCTCTAAGTAATTCTGACCTCTCCTTACCCAACAATATGCCTGACCTGCCATCATTCTATGATAACATTGAAGAGTGAGGTCAGCCTGAGTAAAAAGAGGCTTTTTAATTTTTGATTAGTGGGTATTACCCCACCCTCTCACCAAAGAAAAGTTAATATTATTAAATACAAAGTGAATTTTGAGGAAAATTTCTTAAATATTAAATATTCATTTTTCAAGGGCCAAAACATTGTCCTTAAGTTACCCAATGCTATGGAGATTACAAGTCTTATTCCTCCTTACTCCCATATCTTAAGCTGCTTTTAGGGGTGAGTCTTTGATATACAAGGACTCTGTGTGGAAGTGTGCATTGTTCTTAGACCTTTCTCATGTTCCAGTAGAATCTCTTTTCTTTTATTTTCTTTAATTGAGATTTTATTTTTCCTGTACATGGTATGAAAGATTTTCATCATTCATCCATATGCATATACATATTCTTATGTTCCATAGCTTCCTACCAGCCTTGCTTCCCACAGTCCTCCCCTTAGTAGCAAAAATTCAGGTGAATACTATATCTGCACGTTTATGTTGACCATGTTTACAGAGAAGTCATTTTTGGTATGAGAAATCAGCATTAAGGCAAAGAGCTACATAAGATAACTTTTATTTTAAAAAGCGACTGTAGTGTATATCAGAGTGGGAAGGTGTCTTGTTTTAGTCTAGTTTAGTTCTGTTTTGTTTTTCTTCCTTTGGTTAAGGACAGCACTGTCCATAGTTGTTTGAATAGGGTTGTCCTTGATCTCTGAAGTTCTCAGAGGAGGTATGTTCATCAAGGTTGATCAGCTCACAATGTTGATAATGCCTAGAATGTTCTCTTAGTTCTGCTCCCACCACTTAGCATCAGATCCTGTAATTCATGAAATCTCTTTTCTAAGGATGTGCTGAGCTTAGTCATTCCCATGAGCCCAGTTCTTCTCTTTACCCTAATCTCCCTGCATCCTTCCTCTCCAAAAGATACCCCCCATTTCCTGGGCTCCAGGAGGAGCTTCATCTAGGGATGCTGAATCCAGTGTTTACTTTATTTTTTCACTTCTGCTTTGGTTAAATGGAAAGAGGGAGAGAGAGAGAGAGAGAGAGAGAGAGAGAGAGAGAGAGAGAGAGAGAGAGAAAGAGAGAGAAAGAGAGAGAAAGAGTGACAGACAGAGAGAGAGTCATAACACTTCCTGGTCACCCCAAGCTTTCATTAAGGACAGACATGACTATAGATGGGGCCCACCTTCCTCACCACCCTCATCATCATGTCCTGCCAACAGCAAGCATATAGTGAAGAGATTTGCAAGGGGCAGTAGCCCCTCACCACCCCAGAACACCAGGCCTTCTTGTCTACCAGCTCTCAATCATCATCACAGAAAACCAATCCCATAGAGCAGGTTCCACCAGTTCTCACCAATTGCCACCCACAGGACATGGAAGAAACAGTCCTGCTGAAGTGCAAGACCCTCTGGGGGAGAGGGGCCCACAGGTGACAAAAGAGTCAAGTTTCCACAACCCCATTAACCACCATCTCTAAATTAGCTGCTGAGTACAGCACAGGGTTTTCTATTTACATCCAAAGAATCTCACTTGAAATAACTTGGTACCCTTACATTAAAATATGGATTCTATTCTGAGTGTCTCATGCTCCGAGGGGACATGGGGCCATAGGGTGCTTGCAATGCCTTGAGGTCTGAAGCCCTGACTTCACAGCTTGGGAGTGTCCCGGCTTCAACCAACTGTGACCTCTAGCATCTTCTCCAGTTATCCCTCAGACATTGGGACCTGTCCCTGTCTAACATCAAATCTTCCTAACTAAAATTCCGTGTAATCCATGGTTTATGATGCCTGGGCAAAATGATGAAGCGAAAAAAGGGAATCTCCCATTTAATATAAGGCAGTTGGACAGCTCAGTGGAGAGGAACTCTGCCTGGGATCAGGAAGACCTGAGTTCAGATCCATCCTCATATATTTGCTAGTTGTATGACCATGGATATCTGTAGTCTTTCTCTCTGCCTCACTTCTCTGGAGAAGGGAATAGGAAGTCACTTCAATATCTTTGCCAAGTAAATCCCATGGACTATATGTCCCCAGTGTTACAAAGAGTGGGAAACAACATCAATAACGCTATTCAATTTAATGAATCCCACATACACACACACACACACACACACACACACACACACACACACACACACACACAAACAAAGCTAAGTTTGATTTCTTTTATGTAAAATGGATGATTCTATTTTTAAATGTATTTTTCTTTATTAAAATATTTTTAAACTTTTTGATGCCAAGTGTAATGGTCTATTAAATTATCTTTGTCTACTTGCCATTTAATCTTTATAATATTGCAAATGAAAGATTTTTTTAGGGAAAGAGCTGGAAAAAGAGAAAGACAATAAAGTTGAAGCAAATTATATTTTACCAGACCTTGCCTCTGACATCCATGATCTTGAGATCATTGTCATCCTCAAGCTCTGGCCTCCATGTCAACTTGAAAGGATTTTACCAGTTTGTAGTTGGATGGCAGAACATTGGTTTCCCTTTTAACCAAACCAGGTCATTCTTATGCTCTGACAGAAAGTTGAATGGATCAGCTTGCCCAGGTTTTGCTTGCCTTCATTCCCAGGGAGTTCAGAGTGAGACTGGAGCTTGCCTCTGTCCATCCAGACCCTGGCTGGGTGAGGAGCTGCCTGCTCTGGTGGAGCCAGTGCCACCCCTGTAATACTTTGTGCCAGCCTGGCCTGCTTTGTGGGCTGCTTTTTTGGAGGATGGCAAGCAAGTCCTAGAGACTTAAAACATTTTTTCTGAAGTTCATTCTTTGACTCTTTATAGACCCTCTAATACAAGAGATGATGTAAATCTTTGGGGTTGTTGGTCACCTCCAGGAGGAGGAGGTTTGTTTCACATTCTCAGGAAGAATCTGACACTACTGACCCACTGAACAACAACTATAAGAGAAGAAAGGGAAAGGGCTGAGGTTGCAGAAGGCTCAGGATGGGAACATGAGATTCTTGTCCCTCAAGTTAGGGTGAGTGGGATTCAGGTGGCCAGGGACTCCCTGATGTGAATCCTGAGCAGGAGACCTTGAACTTCTGCTTGGTGATTTCTGGCTTAATGGTGCCTCTGTCCCATGTACACCCTCTTGCAAAGACCCTCACAAATGAGGGCAATGGGGGATAGCCCTTCAGAAATGTGGGATTTCTGGATTCTATTCTCCTCTTGAATTCATTCTGTAAGAAATTATGGGAAGTCTGTTGCTCTCATGAGAGGGTCTTGTGGGGAGGGGGCCTTCCTTGTTCCCTCTGATGTAGCTGCAGAGGGTCTCATGAAATGAATGGCTCTTTTGGAAGGTAGAGGGGCAAGCACAGAGGTAAGATGGTAGGTAGAGATGGGGAGCATCAGGATTCAGAATGTTGGATCTGGGGAAAGCCTTACTTTGGATTGGTCAGTCTGAAGGTGCTGGAGGAGGCCTCTGGGGTAGGTATTATGGAGGTGTGGGCATGCAGGGTCAAGAGAATAGCATGGACAAGGATGGTTGGGGTGAAGAGGGTGGGGGAAGTGGAGGCAGTAAGAATGAAGGATACATAAATACATCATATCACTCTACCTCCTGTGTCAATGTACTCATCTGCTGCCACAATTCTAGGTAAGACCCATCTTTGATTATGAGTGCATTGTCCTGCAACTAGGGAGACCCCCAACTGGGCACTTGGGCTCCCAGCATTTGCCAGTTCCTGGGATGGGAAATAAGGTAGAGAGGATAACTAGAAACTGGTCACTTTACTCGGGGGGTGGGGGAGGAAAGGATAAATAAAAAATTCTGGAGTGAAGAAGTAATCACATCATGGGTGAGGGAGGTGCTAGTATCTAGTGGTGAAGTACAAAATCAATGTTTGTGAAATTGCAGTATAGAAAGGGGTCCCTGACTTCCTTCTGGGCCCTGAGAAACTCTTCAGAAATATAACTTTGGCTGGGTGCCTTTGGGTCTGAAAGTAGTCTGTTAGAACCCAAGTGCTTGACCCTGGGGGTCATGGATATATCATAAAGTTGTTTAAAGATTCACAAAGCACCCTTGTTGGCCTAATTATCTTGCTGTACCTGTTAAATTACACGACTGCCCTCCCCTTCCCCAGATGGGGCAGGAACCATAAGATAGTAAATTTCCCTTCCTCAAACCTGTGGGAAGCCCATGAATATGTGACTCCCTCCATCTCACGAAATATCTTCATACATAACACAAAGACCCTGACCCTGTCCCATACTGTCTAGTCCCCATCTATGTTTACATATGTTTATGACAAGACAATATATCCATCTGCTGTCTTTGCTTCTTTATCCTGCTTGCTCTCAATATCCCCCCCCCCAAAAAAAAAAAACACTATGAAAACCCTATCCCTTGAACACTCAGGTATTGTCTGATTTGGGTGCTCTTCATCCCCAGGCAGTCCCTGGGAAATAAAGATCTTGAAACTTATGAAATTTTTGTCTTTGTCTTGCTCTTTGGGTTCAGCAGTAGCACCTGGGCAATCTTCCAGTTTCAGGAAGGTGGTGACTGAACAGAACCCTGAAGTCACTGAATGAATCTGTATCTTCATCATCATCATGATTTGGTGATGATTTGGGGGGTTTGAAGGAAGGCAGACTGAGAGGACTTTTACTTCTGACCAACCTAGAACTTCTGATCTTTCAGAAAACAAGGAATCTTTGCCAGTCTACTCACCTGCTGCCACAATGCCAGGTAAGCCCATCTTTGACCCTGATGTCTCATGCCCTAAAGTCAGTTAGACCATCAGCCTGCACTGAGCTCCCAGGTTGTGCCAGTAGCTATGCTAGTCTCTGGTATGACCTGAAAAACTAGAAATACTTGGTCCCTATTCTATGGGTGGCATCACCTGATGTGAGGAAAAGAGAGATGAAGGTAAAGTATAAATCAGGGGAAATGTGATAGAACCTGGTCTGCCTCCCAACAACCCTGTATTCCAATCAGCAGGAAACTTCTAAGGTCCCATTCTCCCCAAAAGTTGCCAGTTCTTAGAATAGAATTGTAGCCTGGATCTTCTGGCCTGTCTCCTGGTATTGCCCAGACCCTGGGAACTCTTGTTTGGTCCATTCTCTTTTTGTGACTGTTCTGTGGATCTTCCAGAAAACCTGGAAATAAGTTGGAAATAAGAGTCATCATTTCTAGAGTCTAGTGGACACTCAACCCCTAGAGAAAGATTTCAGGCAACATTGCTGATTCTGTGACCTTCCTTCAATCCTACTGCCACTCCTCTGAACTGGAGAACCAGACAGAAGAAGGATATTTGTCCAATTGAGACACCCAGAACAGAACAGAGGGAGCTCACAGTTCACTCAGGATGTATAATCTGGGGCATCCTGAATCCCTCTGTGTCCAATGGGGAAGCCATCCCTAGGACCTGCTCTCCAGGAGTCCCTCTGTCATTGTGACCTGCTCCCTAACCATCAATGGGTGTTATTCATTTAAACATCCCTGATACTTGCAACTAAAATAACCCTTTACATTTTTCTTTAAAATATACAATCAAATTAAATATACGGTCAAATTTTGTCTTATGCTTTAGAACCCTAGGCTTGAAGAATTCAAATCATTTCATTTATCTACATTCAGTGGTATTATATAAAAAGGTCCAGAAGAACTAGAATTTTTAGTGAAACAAATGAAACAAAACTGAAAGAAAATATAATTAATTAGAAAAATAATTCGTCAGTGTTTTTCTCTGATAATCATGAATTTGAAATTGTCATCCCCAAAATGTTTCCACTACTTTCAAAAAGAATTCTGCGTGGTATTCTCTGGATGGGAAGACTTTCTTTTTGATTCAACCAAATTGTTTCCTCATCTGTGAAAAGGCAATGTGTTCTTGGGGTCTCAGAGTTTTATGTCAAACATATGTCTTCTGCCAAGGAATCATCCCCCCCAAAACAAGCACGACCCTCAACCCTGCTCTAAGGGAATTTGTAAAGAACCCATAATTTTTTACCCTACAATCAACACCCCTGCTGCTGGGTTTGGCAGTTCCCTTTTCTGATGGGGAAGATGCTGCCCCCACTTAACTGCTATCCTTTAATCTTTCCTGCCCAGCCTGGCCTTAGTTTTGCTGCTTCTTCTATAGCTGATGAAAAGCACCCCCCTAGATTCTTTATTTTTTAATTCAAGCTGTATTAGGAGAGTCAGGGAAGGCCTGGGATTGAAATAGTCTCAGGGTCTGGCCCCTCAGTTTGCTTTCCCTGTAGTTGGGAGAGGGTTGGGGACCAACAGGGAGGGCTGCTGGAAAGTGAAAGAGAGACCTTGACCTTCTGCCTGAAGTTTTCTGGGCTACCATTGATTCTGTCACACTATTCAGGACCATTGGTTGATTTAATTTTTGGGGGGAAAGGGTGAGGTCCTCAGAATTGGGGTGTTACCAGAGTGTTTTCAACTCATTCTATAATGAACTGTGAGAAAACTTTGTCCACCTGTATGGAGAGACAGGTAGCATGTCAGAGTGCATCTCACCCCAAAATAGCCCCATTTTCCACAAGAGTGAATGTTGCTTTGGGAAGTGGTAAACCTAGCCAAGCAGAAAGATGGTAGGGAAGAGGCGGGGCACATGCAGAATTCAGGAAGGGGGAGGTGGGCAGTTCCTTTTTTGTTTTGAATTGGCCAGGGTCAAGGTAATGGAGGAGCAGAGGAGACAGGTGTTATGACCTTTGGAGTCATGGGGTTGACAGAGCAGAAGGGTCCATGAGGGAGAAACTGGAGCAAATGAAGGAGGTAGAGGCAGTGAGGAAGGAGGAAGCAGGAATCCATGCCCTGTTCATGCTGCCAAGTCACTATCTACCCCCTTTGCTCCTTAACCATTTTTCTGCCCATCCTTGACTTGAGGGTGCCTTGACTGGGGGAAGTGGATTCAGGATTCAGGATTCACACACCCCATCCGGTCACCCAAGGGAGCTCAATGTTTCTATTGGGCTTGCATGGAAATTATTACTTCTACTGTTGCTCCATTGAGTCAAATTCTGGTTTATGATAAACACAATATATTGTCAATATCATTACTCTTGAACCAGATATGTTTAGGTAAGGTTTCATAAACAACCTGAGTTACTCCAGAAATACCTAATGCAAGGACTTTCTTGTTACTTACTTTCAGATAAGAAATTTTTTTCAGAAAAACACACTGGGCAAATATCTGAAGATCCCTGCTTTCCCATTTCCTCCAGTTGCAACCAGTCATGGGATCAGCTCCCTTGTCTCTGGAACAGGAATGAGAGGAGAGAGAAGCTTCTCCTCATGACCTGCAGTTCCTTCTATTCTTTTTTTTGCAAGGCAAACAGGGTTAAGTGGCTTGCCCAAGGCCACACAGCTAGGTAATTATTAAGTGTCTGAGACCAGATTTGAACCCAGGTACACCTGACTCCAGGGCTGGTGCTTTATCTACTATACCACCTAGCCGCCCTAGTTCCTTCTATTCTTCCATGAAGTTTAATATCCATTTCTCAGAAGGAGAAAGAAAGCCCAGCTTTGTCTCTCCCCACTAGCCCTTAATGGGCACAAGCTAGAAAATGGGGGGGAGCGGCAGGTGGTATCAGCAGGTGATTGGGTTACATGATAGAGGGAATTTGTAGAGTCATTTTCCAGTTAATTTTTGTTTCTGCTGTTACCCCCTCTAGTCCAGTCCCTTCTTGCCCAAGTGTAGCACCTTCTTTTTCCCTGGAATAGCTTGCCATGCCAGTTAGCCTCGATCTGGTGGGCACTAAGGTCTACTTAGTTCCTCTCCTCTTTCCCCCTCTGCCCTCCTTGGCTCCCCAGCACCTACGACCTGTTCCCTCTTCCTGCCTTTGCTCTAATGGCTTGCAGGCCCTGTCACCCCAATGTCAAGAAACATCTGACCCTGGGACAGTGGTAATAGGGAGGGGAGGCAGGATATCTGGGCAAAGTAGATTCAGGTTCCATCCTCCCTTGGATTCCCTCCCTCTGGAAACATTCTGCCCTCCCTACCTGGCACCTGGGCTCTGCCCACCTCCCTCAAGGGACAGGTTCCAAAAGTCCAATGGCACCATGCCCCCACTCGACATTAGACTCCCTCTCTCCCTCGAGCTCCTGCAACATTCCGCCCCACCCCTATCTCCTGTTAAAGCCGGTTCCCCTCCAGCCAGGCAGGTGTTCTACCCCGAAGGCGCTCATGGAATCCACTCCCCCATAGAGCACAACAAAGGCTTTCCAGAATTCCTGATGGAATGAATTCAAGGGAGACAAAAGCTGGATTCTGGGGTGCCCCCACCTCCCACATCTGGGTGGGAGCACTGGGAGGGACAGAAAGCTCTTGTCCTTGTAACCAAACCAGTCTTACTTGAGGCCTGGCAGCAAGGGGAAGTGGCCAGCAACCAACTTTCCCCACCTCCCCAACATTTCTCCCCTCTTCCCAGCCCCCATTACTCCCAGGTAGTGCATCCTGAACCTGGAACTTGTCGCTGTCCAGCCATACTGGTGCTGAAAAAGGTGTTGCCTTCTCTGGTAGGGAAGGTGATGCCCCTTGCCTCTATCCTGCCAGCCTGGCTCACTTGGGGGTTTTTCCTTGGGGCTGGCAAGGAGGCCCATGGGATTGAAGTACATTTGTGATTTAGTTCTTGACTTTTTATACAGTCACCAGTAGAAGAGAAGGAAAAGGAAATCTCTGGGCCCACCGGTCACCTCTAGGAGGAAGAGGTTTGGTCCACAAGCTCAGGAAGAGACTGGCACTGCTGAGTAACTGAATAAAACCTGTAGGAGAGTAAAGGGAAGGGCTGAGATTTAAGCAGGTTCAGGATAGGGACCCTCAGCTTTTTGATCCTACAGTGGGTGACAGTGGGTCTGGGGAAACCCTGCAAAACAACTGGTAGGTAAGCAGGCACCCCCACTCCATTATGTGAATACTGAACAGGAAATCTTGAACTTATGCCTGGTGATTTCTGGATTAATGATGTCTCTCCATGTACACCCTCTTGGCAGGACCCACCACTTGGTTTAAGTAAAGGCAATGGATGGTAGTATTCCAGACCTGGGGTATTTGCGGATTTTATTCTTCTCTTGAATTCCGTCTGTCACCAATTTTGGGAAGGCATTTTTGGACTCATGAGAGGGGAGATGTGGAGATAGGGTCTTCCTTGTTCCCGGATGTAGCTGCAGAGTGCTCTCATTGTCCAACTCAAGTGTAAAGGACTCCTCTCGAAGGTAGTTGGGCAAGGGCAAAGTCAGAGGAAAGATGGCAGAGAACCGTGGGGTCCAGCAGAATTCAGAATCCTGGAGTGGGGGGAAAGACTTACTTTGGATTGGTCAGTCTGAAAGTGCTGGAAGAGGCCCCTGGGGTAGGTGTTATGGAGGTGTGGGCAGTCAGGATCAGGAGAGTAGAATGGCCAAGGAGGACTGGGATGATAAAGGACTAGTAGGTGGAAGCAGTGAGGATGAAGGGAACAAGAATACATCTTGCCACCCTGTCTCCTATAGCAGTCTACTCAACTGGTGCCATAATTGCAAGTGCCAGTGCAGCCAATGAGACTTCCAGCATAACTTGGGCTCCCAGGATGTGCAAGTCTCTCTCATGGATAATGGGACTGCTAGAAAAACTGGAAATAACTGTTCACTACCCTCTAGGGGAAAGGAGGATAATGTAATTAAAATATACATATTGGTGTTCTGAACTTGTCTAAAAATGTGAAGAGACATCGGGTACAGGAAGCACTAACATCTAGGGGTAGCTGGGCAGTCATCCAGCTTCAGGAATGTGGTACCTGAGCAAAACCAAAAAGTACCTCACTGAATCTATATCATCATCATCATCATGAAGCCAACCCCTTTCTCCGACCATTGCCTAGGCATAGCAATAGCAATTTGGGATCTTCTGGAGAAAAAGGCTGGGTTTGCTTTCTGCATCTGAGACACTTTTGGGGAGTGGGGGAGAAAGGGCAGTTTCTGAGGGAAATGCAGTTGGTCAATGGTAGTGTCTCATGGAGGGGAGAAAGGCAGACACCTGTAAGCAATGTTTTTTTCTCCTCCTTGATGACTGTGGACATTGTACAACAAAGAATCATGGAACTCCTCTAACTCCAAGGTTCTAGTGCTAGCCATCCTTGTCTGACTGGTGGAGAGAGATGAGAGCTGCCCCTCCCCCAGGACTCTGGAAGTCTCAGGTTCAGAATGAGGTGAGGCGAGGCTTTGTTTGGAACCAGGGGAAACCTGATAGGACCTGACCTGATCCCCCATAGCCCTGCATCACCTGCAGGGATCCCCAAAGTGGCTCCCCTCCACAAAGTGGCCACTGGTTAGACCTGCACCTATACCCTGCTTCCTTTGGGCCTCCTCTTGTTACAGTCTAGACAACTGAAACTATGCCCAGTCCATTGTTTGTGATGTGACCATTCCTTGGCCACAATTTTATTTGACACAATCTTTTGCCAAAATTTATAGAGTCAAGTAGGAACCCTCCCTAAGACAAAAGCTTCAGACAGTACATCTGATTCTAGGATCTCCTTCCTTCCTGTAGACAAATTTATGACATGGGAAGTGAAGCTCAGGGAAGGAGTATGATCCTTGTCTAAATCAGCCACCCAACAGCAAAGCAGGGGGAGCTCTATGTTCACTGAGGACAAGTGATCTGGGACATCCTGGGGCCCTCAGTGTCCAATGGGGAAGCCATTCCTAGGACGAGCTCTCCTGGTGTCCCTCAGACATGGTGACCTCCCACTGCCAGCAATGGGTGATATCAAGTTAAAGATCCCTAGTGTCACTGGTCTGTCATGCCAGGATGAAGAGTGAAGCTTTAATTAAAATGAGGCTGAATGGCCAAAAAATCCTCTGAATTTGTTTCCTTTCCTAATAGATTCAATTTTTTGTCTTCCACATTTTGTCAACATTCAATGGTACTATATAAAAATTACCACCCCAGTTGTTCACATGGACTATTTGTACCTAAACTGTGGTCGAGCATACTGAGTTTGTACTGGTTTGGTCAGCCACATTTGGACATACTGTGATTTATCTCAAACATAGTGATGCCATCTTTGTGATCTTCAACAAAGAAGGAAAAGAACCAACCAATCATAAAAATTCCAGGAGAAAGAAGAAACAAAAGGGAAAGAAGATAATTAGTAAAATATTTTAGCAAGAGTTTTCCTCTGACACCCAGGACCTAGAGATTGTATTCACCTCACCACTGTCCTTCATATCCTTTGATATTATTTCTCTCTTCTTCAGGGTTTTGTGGATGGAGGGAGAAGTGTTTTCTCTTTTGATCAAAGTAAGCCTTATCCTGATCGTTGAGAAAGCAATGTGTCCTGGGGTCTCAGAGTTGTGTTGAACTTTGCTGGATCTCCAGTCTAGAATCTTTGCTCTTCAAAAAGGAAGCAAATAATAAACCACCTTCCCACAAAAGTGAACAGGGAAGATAACTGAAGAATGAAAATATTTTGAATGAACTTGTTCCATGATATGAAGTTCTCCGTCAGACCTTGCTCTGGACACTTCCCAAGGACACTTGCTTCCAGGACACTCCCAAGCCTCTCCCTCTCTGTAGGGACCAGTGCAATGGAGAGACCATGGCAGCTGATGATCTTTCCCCTTGAGGGCCTGCTCTCTTTCTCATCTTGAAGATATGCATGTTCTGGATCTTCTAGATAACACTGTTCTGGATGTGTACTCACTGGTTTTCTCTCACAACCCCTCTCCTGTTCCCCTGAGAAGTCCATTAAAGGGGTCCTAATAAGGCCCAGGCAGGCCTTATTATGTAGTTGGTTTCTCATTATTCCATCAAGCTCCTTGAGAGGCTGGAAAGCTCACTTCCCAAATAGAAAACAAAAGTATTTATAGTTCCCCTTGCCAGTTCCCAGAGTACAAGGAAGAAAGTCTTGGTAGAGTTGGAGGGTGGTGTTGGCAGGCATGTGAGGGTTGGATTGGAGGATGATGAGGATGGAGGAAAGAGCAGGGTCATCCTCTGACTTTATGTTCCAGGTCATGCACCTTCTCTTAGATGCAGGAGGACTGTCCAGGTGCCCCTTGGGTACTAGGACCTCTTCCTTCTGTGCTGACCTGTCTGCCATCTAGCCTATAGAACATGTGCTCCTTGTTCTTTGTAATTGGTTCTTTCTTTTTCTTTAGTCTCTGAGCTTCCAGAATTAAGGATCCACGTTTGCCTGCCTTTGCGGGGCTCCCTCTGACCCAGCACTGGAAGGGGCACACGGTGGGCAAGTAGTGACTGCCTGTGGTCTCTGCTGTCAGGACATGGCCCCGTTAGGGATGAGCAGTAGGGAGGATCGCAGGGTTTCTGGGATGGGGGTCTTCAGGCTTCCAGCATCTTCACTGTCTGTATCCTCCCCCCTCCTTGGTCCTCTGTGGTGCCATACTGAGCCATAAACCAGGCCTAAAGGGATTAAAACCTGCTTCATTCAGTCTCTGTCCTTCCTCTTCTTGTCATCTCATTGCCCGTATTTTTGTCAGAAAGCCTCCCTTGGTTCAATTTACCACCAATCCTAGAACAAGACACAGAATTGGAACCAGGTTGGAAAAGTTGGGTTCAGAGGATGGCATGGTCTCCATCATGGCATAGAGAGTCCAGTCCAGTTGGGATGCTGCTGGACTGAGACACAGTCCAAGCTCAACATAGACTTGTGGGGAGAGAAATGGGGAACCCCTGGGCAGGGTATCTGAAGGAACTCAGCACTATCTTGCAGCTTTTAGAACATACTGACCTTTCTGGAAATGCAGAAGAATGTCCTGCTTTGGGAAAAAGGCAAAGTGCTCTAAGCCCCCACCCTCACCAGAGATTCCAGCAAAGGTGGGGTGGAGGTTATTGATTCGTGAAAGACAGTGATCTTGAGATTATGGTTATTATGTTTGACATATAAATATTAGTGGTTCAACTGTATCAAACTTTTTGTGACCCCATTTGGATTTTCTTGGCAAAGATCTAAGAATAGATTTCTACTTTTTTTTTTAAAGAGGATGAGGAAACTGAGCCCAAAGGACTTAGTGACTCATCCAGTTTCACACAGTATGAAAGGTCAAAGTGGAACTCAGAAATTTTCCTGAGTCTTCCTCACTCTAGACACCTGATGTTAGCCATTGTATTATTGAGCATCCTGAAAAGTAAACTTGCCTTTTTTGTCTTGATCAAACATTTTGTCCTTCAGAAAAATGCACTGAGAAGACAATATGGGGATAATGATCATCTCATGTTTCCAACACTGAATAACCTCCACAGTCCATGAAGAGACTGGGGAAAATATCTCTCCCTAAAATTGCATTTTCTTGTCTGTCTACTCAAACTTTGTTCTTCCTTTAATATATTTAGGAAATCATCCTCCCTGTCACCCCCACCTTCTGTGCCCCCAAATTACAAAAACTAGCTAGCTACTGTAGGCAGGGTATGAGAAGATTGTTGGGTTGTTCTCCATGATGGTGAGAAAGCTTCTGTAATTCTCATGGTTCAGTGTCCACTGAGGTAATTCTTACCTCCCTGAAACAGCAGGAAGGCCAAAGGGCCTCTGGATGTCATTGTTTCTACTCTTCAATCATCTCCTATGCATCATTGCTGTTTTTAAAGGAGCCCTTAGGCAGGTAGTTTTTCTTTCTCCTCTTCCTTGCCACCTCTCCCCCAATAGGTTATCTAGAGACATGAATGTAGCATCTGCCCTTGTAGGAACTGCCACCCTAAAGTCAAAGAGCAGCAGTACCTGAGATTGGAGCAATGCGGAGAGGAGGGAGGAAGTCTGGGGAAGTTGGATTTAGGCTCCCTTCCTCCCCACAGAACCACCCCTACCCTTTCCACCATATTCCTTCTGGGTATGCCCTCCCCCATCTCACGTAGAAATACTGCACACTAGGACTGGGTACTTGCTCTACTCTTCAGGTGTCCAGGGATATGGGCACTGTGGGTTATAGCTGGATCAAGTCCTCTTCCTTGCCCATCCCCCAGGAGTATAGATAAGCCTTCCCAGAATTCTTGATTCAATGAATTCATAAGGAGAAAAAGTCCCAAATCTGGAAGGATATCCCAAATTTACTCTATTGAAACTAAAAGGCGTGGACATGAGCAAGTGGTTGAAGAAGCCTCCAGATAGAGTTGTCAATTATTACAGATTTAAAGATTGAAGACAGAACATTGAAGGCCACTGGAAAGGAGAGGGAATTCTCACATTCTCTGGGATGTTAAAACTCCTCAGGATTTTATTATGAAATATAGCAAAGTAAACAGGTTAAAAACTTCTCCTCTGGAAAGGTCAGAAGCACTGAAGACAGAATGAGCAATAAAGACCTAGAGAGCAGAGAGGAAGGCAGTGACAGAGAGAGAGAGAGAGGGACAGGGAAAGAGAGTCAGAGATAAAAGAATAGTCAAACAGAATTGACTGAGCCAGAGAAAGAGGAGACCAGCCTGCAGTGGAGGTCCAATTCTGGTTTTATAGCTTCGCCTCTTTTCTGGGCGCTGAGGGCAAAAGGGGAATTCCCTGCGCCTCCCCAACATGTGTCCAGAATTAGGTAGAGGGTTGAAGACTGAGGAGATCAGGAAACAAACTTCATACTAAACAATGAAAAAATGGGAGTCAATTTCCATCTCAAGTGCTGCAAACCTCACCCATTTAATAAGATTTAACAGCATTTGAGATTACAGATTTTGTTTCTGCTTCTTTCATAATTCTCTACATTTCCCTCTACATTGGATAGCCCTTTTCACAGCAGGGGGTCTCACCCTGGCTCTGAACCCTACTTGAGACTTTAAAAGATCATCCTCAGTGTGGGGATAAAAATCTGAGTTTCAATAAAAGAAATATCTAGGCTTTCTCTTACATTCCTGCTAAATATATATAACTGTTTATAATAGGAAAGAGGGAAGAAAGAAATGAAGAAAGAGAGGTAGCAAAATAGAATGGGATTTTAAAAGTTAAGGATGAAAGTGATGGAGAAAATTATGAATGCAGGAGAAACAAAATTGTATTCTGTATTCCCCCACAAATCTGCATTCCCATCAGCAGGGCTCCCCTAAAGTCTCCCTTCTCCCCAACAGCTGCCAGAAGTTAGACCAGCACTGTAGTTCCCCACCTGGGTCTCCTTCCGCTATTGCTCACAATCTTTTCTGATCCATTCTCTTTGACTCGATGGTTCTTTGGATCTTTCAGAAGCCCTGGGAATGAAAAGGATCATTTCTAGAGTCTGGTGGGAACCTGCCTTAGGAGCAAACATTCAGACATTCCTTCTGATTCTGTGACCTTCCCCATTTCTATAGCCACTTCACTGACCTGGAGCACAAGCTTCAAATAGGGGAGTAGGACCCTGATCCATAGTAGCCACTTGAAGCTAAGCAGAGTTTCCCTCAGGACATGTGATCTGGGACATGCCCACAGTGTCCTTTGGGGAAACCAACTCCAGACTCTGCTCTCCAGGTATGCCCGGGTCACTGTAACCTACCCCTTATCCAGCCTTGATTTCAATGGCACTTGGCTGAAGGATGAGGCTTTAATTAAACAATTCACAAAGGTATCCCCCTTTGAATTTTTTGCTTACCTAATAGATTCAGTTTTCTTTTTCTGGTATACTTTTTATACACAAGCTGGAAGAAGCCAAGATGTTTCATTTGTCTCCATTCAGAGGTATTGTACAAAAATTCCAGGAGAAAAGATTTTTAGGGAAAAGGTACAACAAAGGAGGAAGACAATATAACAAATTGTGAATATATATTTTGCACAGTTTTCCTCTTCTCTTCTCTTTGGAGATGTGTGTACTTAGGGTGGGTGAGCCTTCTTTTGTGGTTGGAATTTTTCATGATCTTTGATAAAGCATTGTTTTCTGTGGGTCTCAAAATTATGTTGAACTAGACAGGTCATCTGTACAGGATTCAACCCCCCCCAAAAAAACAAGAAACCCTTTACTCTCAAGCTAGCTCTAAGGAGATTGCATAGACACTGTAATTTTTCTCTTTAAAAATCAGTCTTTTCCTTCTGCTCCCTGCTCAACTCCATGTATATTTTAGAATCTCTCTATTCTGTTGGAGAATATACTACCCTCACACTCCCCCACTCTTTAATCCTTCCTACCCAGACTGGTCCTGTTATCTCTCTTCTGAGATTTTTAATTTTTATTTTTCATATGAAATTTTATTTGTTTTCCAGTTTCTTGTAATGATAGTTTTTCAAAATTCCTCCATTTGTAAATTTATGCCACATTTTTCACATAAGGCACCCCTACAAGTGCTAGAGGAGTCAGTGGGACAGGTGCAAAGGGACTGGGAACCCATGGAGTCAGGAGAGCAGAGGGGCCAATGAGGGATGTGAGCTAGTGGGAGGGGAAGTGGTGGAGCTTATTAGAAAAAAGGAAGCAAGAATCCATCTCCTCCCCTCATGTTGCCAGGCCTCCATCTCCCCCATTTCCTTCTTATCCCCTTGTCGTGCCCATCCTTGACTTGGAGGTGCCATGCATTCAAATTAGTGAGATCAGGATGGCCACAAAAAACTAGAAACTCTTGTCATTAACCTAAGGGAGCATGTCAACTAATGGGGGAGGGAAGAGTAGAAAGGAGATGGAATCAGAGCTGATTTGGCAAGATGAGAGGTGACCTCAGAAGTGAAAATTCTAACATGCAGGGTCAGCTGGGCAAATTTGCTTCAAAAGGTGGGGCCTGAGCAAGACCATGGAGTCAGGGAACGACTCTGGGCTATCATCAAGCAGCCCAACCTCCCACTGTGCCCAGCAAGGGAAGTCACAGTTTGGGGGGCTTGGGGAGGAGAGAGGGCTCTCCTGAATTTTTGCATCTGATAAATGAGCATTATACTTTCTAGGTGAGCAGCAGAATGTTCTGGATTTCAAGAAAATTCCTCTCTCTGCACCTCACCATTCACCATGGAATCCCCAGAAGTTGAGTTGCAGGTTGGGTGTAGGAGAGAACTTTAATACTGAGATTTTTTTCTAAGTTTAATTTTCTGACAAAAATATTTAGCTAGATGTAAACAGAATTTTGATATTAGGCATTTGAGAAATAGTGGGTTCTCTGAATTCAGACATCTTTATCCTATGCACTGTTGGCTATGTCAGCTGATGTCCTTAATGACAGAATTGACCAAAACCCAAACTGCACTAAGGGAAGGTATATCGATGTAACATTAGGTAGACACTGGTCTGGCCTGTGGGGAAGCAGGACTTTACCTGTGTGGTATCTAAGGAGGATGATAAGGATGCAGAAGAGACAAGTCTGATTAGGCCCTTCCTTAGAAACAGCCCATCTCTTTGGGAGGCCCAAGCATTAAGGATGGTTTGAGAGGTCTTATTTTTCACCAAAATGAATGGAGTGCTTAGTAGAAAGACAGAGGCTATCTCTGGGACTCTGTTTCCCATGGGCACAGGCTCCTAGGATGCTTTCAGAGGGAGAGGTCTGAAGCCCTAATTTCAGGGTTTGTATGTAACCATGCCTCCTCTCTAGATCTCCAGAAGTAGATTGGACCATCCCCTACCCAACACTAAACCTGACTTGTTACAGATCCATGGCATCACCAAAGATGTGTCAGACTGAGAGGAGAGGTGGTGTTACTTTTCTTTTTTTGAAGGATATTTTGACAAAATACCAAAAAGGTCACTGGCATACTTTTTTTTTGCTTTTTTTTTAAATTTATTGTTATTAAAGATATTATTTGAGTTTTACATTTTCCCCCAATCTTGCTTCCCTCCCCCCTCCCCCCCCCCACAGAAAGCACTCTGTCAGTCTTTACTTTGTTTCCATGTTGTACCTTGTTCCGAACTGGGTGTGATGAGAGAGAAATCATATCCTTAAAGAGAAGAGTGGTCTAAGAGGTAACAAGATCAGACAATAAGCTATGTTTTTTTTTTCTAAATTAAAGGGAATAGTCCTTGCACTTTGTTCAAACTCCACAGCTCCTTATCTGGATGACCACATGGGAGGATTTCAGGGTAACTGTGGACTGGGGTTTTCGGTCTCCTAGCATCCTCACTGTCTCCAGCCCTCCTTCCTCCTGGGGTCCTGATTCCATACTGACCCTGATACCAGCCTCTCCCGGGGAACGCTCTCCCACCCCTTCCTCCATCACTTCCTGGCTGATTTCTCTCTAACTGTTACACACACACACACACACACACACACACACACACACACACACACGCACACACACACAAACACACTAAAACACACTTTACCATCATTTCACTTTAGGTGAACAAGTGGGGAGTAGCTGAGGAGGGGTTTCCCCCATGCCCCCTCCTCTAACTCAGGGGGACAATAAAGATTCCAGAATTCTGTACAGAATAAATTGAAAAAGAAAGTCCAGAAACATACCAATAATTGAGCACCCTATCCCATTCTCACCCTCTTTCCCCACCCAAGACTTTTGGACATGAGTCAATGGGGGCTTCTGGTCCAGAAGCAAGGTTATTTCAGAAATAACCAGGGAGACATTCAAGGCTTCACATTTGAAAAGTTTATCTGTGTGTCTGTGTCCCCCTTCCCAACCCCTCTTGTGTCCCTGGTGATCCCTGCTGAGGGATAGGAGGGTGAGGACCTGAACCTGCTTCATTCTCTCTGCCCTTCCTCTTCCTATTCTGCCCTTGGCTATGTTTTTGTGAGTCTGCCTCCTACCATCCAAGGCCAGCAGGTCCAAGGTCAAGGGACCACATTCTATAAACATGTCAAGGTACCCTTCCCCTATGTCTGCCAACATTTTGTCCCTTATAATGCCCCCCTCCCATCCTAGGCAGATGGAATGAGGGTCAGGACTCTGCTCCAGGTGAAAACTCTGATCTTCCCCCTACTCTCCTGTTCAGGGCTGCATCAAAACAAAGTAAAACTAAAACTCCGGGAGAAACAGGTCCCACTATCGCATAAACAAGAAAAAGAACTGGAGGTGGGTATGGCACAATGAACGCAGAGGGGGCCATTTTTTCCATGGGGGGAATCAGTGGCTAGTACACCAGGGGGCCTCCCTGGAACCTGACACAGTCCCAGCTGAACCCAGGTCCCCTGGGGAGAGCTGAAGGGTAGAAGAGGATTTGGGGAGGGGGCGATTTCTTGGTCAAAATCCTGACTACGTTTGGCACTGCCCTTCAAGTCCTAGAACCTCTTTCAAGTTTCTGGAAGAAAAGGCCTAGTTTTGGGAAAAGGGAAAACCCTTTCATTTCATTTCTTTATTGATTAGACAAATCCTTAAAAAGATTGGAGGTGGGAGGACCAGATGAAAGCTATATTAAGACTGTCTTCCCAGGAGATTTGAGCATCATCATCACCAACATTAGGAAATTGTCCAAAAAGAAGGGTTTGTACTGATGTGTTTCAGGATAAATTGGGGTCTCTCTGAAATCTGAACACCTTTGTTCCTAAAGTGATTGGATGGCAATGACATCTGGTTGTTGTCAAAGACACAGGAGACCAAACCCCCCCCCCTTTGGACCAGGTGTATATACCAGCACAAGGAATCCCAAGGAAAGCTGATGGTGACACTTGTCTCCCTAGTATGGGGTGGTCTTGAGTGTTTTTAGGGGATGAGGAAGAAGAGGAGCAATCAGGGAGCTTGGAGACTTTGGACAGGATTCATCAGGCCCCTCCCATGGAACAACCCTCACATCATTGAGGCCCTACTGATTAAGGATTACTTTAGGCTAGATCTTATACCTCATAAAAATAAACACAAACACACAATCTTTGAACCCTGTCAACTTTTTTAAAATTTATTTTTATTAAAGATATTATTTGAGTTTTACAATTTTCCCTCAATCTTGCTTCCCTCCCCCACCCCCACCCCACAGATAGCACTCTGTCAGTCTTTACTTTGTTTCCATGTTGTACCTTGATCCAAATTGGGTGTGATGAGAGAGAAATCATATCCTTAAAGAGAACAGAATTCTCAGAGGTAACAAGATCAGACAATAACATATATGTTTTTTTTTTCTAAATTAAAGGGAATAGTCCTTGTACTTTGTTCAAACTCCATAGCTCCTTATCTGGATACAGATGGTACTCTACTTTGCAGACAGCCCAAAATTGTTTCAGATTGTTGCACTGATGGAATGAGCAAGTCCTTCAAGTTTGAACATCACTCCCATGTTGCTGTTAGGGTGTACAGTGTTTTTCTGGTTCTGCTCATCTCACTCAGCATCGGTTCATGCAAATCCCTCCAGGTTTCCCTGAAATCCTGTCCCTCCTAGTTTCCAATAGAACAATCGTGTTCCATGTCATACATATACCACAGTTGGCTAAGCCATTCCTCAATTGAAGGACATTTACTGGATTTCCAATTCTTTGCCACCACAAACAGGGCTGCTATTAATATTTTTGTACAAGTAATGTTTTTACCCTTTTTCCTCATCTCTTCAGGGTATAGACCCAGGAGTGGTATTGCTGGGTCAAAGGGTATGCACATTTTTGTTGCCCTTTGGGCATAGTTCCAAATAACTCTCCAGAAGGGTTGGATGAGTTCATAGTTCCACCAACAGTGTAATAGTGTCCCAGATTTCCCACAACCCTTCCAACAGTGATCATTATCCTTCCTGGTCATACTGGCCAATCTGAGAGGTGTGAGGTGGTACCTCAGAGAAGCTTTAATTTGAATTTCTCTAATAATTAATGATTTAGAGCATTTTTTCATATGGCTATGGATTGCTTTGATCTCCTCATCTGTAAATTGCCTTTGCATATCCTTTGACCATTTGTCAATTGGGGAATGGCTTTTTGTTTTAAAAATATGACTCAGTTCTCTCTATATTTTAGAAATGAGTCCTTTGTCAGAACAATTAGTTGTAAAGATTGTTTCCCAATTTACTACATTTCTTTTGATTGTGATTACATTGGTTTTATCTGTGCAAAAGCTTTTTAATTTAATGTAATCGAAAACATCTAATTGGCTTTTGGTGATATTCTCCAACTCTTCCTTAGTCATACACTGTTCCCCTTTCCATAGATCTGACAAGTAGACTAGTCCTTGGTCTTCTAATTTGCTTATAGTATTGTTTTTTTATGTCTATGTCCTGTAACCATTTGGATCTTATCTTGGTAAAGGGTGTGAGGTGTTTGTCCAATCTAAGTTTCTTCCATGCTAACTTCCAATTATCCCAGCAGTTTTTATCAAAGAGGGAGTTTTCATCCCAATGGCCGGACTCTTTGGGTTTATCAAACAGCAGATTACTATAATCCTCTCCTGCTTTTACACTTAGTCTATTCCATTGGTCCACCACTCTGTTTCATAGCCACTACCAAATGGTTTTGATGACTAACACTTTATCCTGTCAGCCTTTTTATTGCATGATCTGAACAACAACATGCACATTACAGAGGTGCCAGGAAATGGAGCTATTTCCTTAATTGGTCTCAGCAAGTAGCCAAAGGATGATGTTGACTGAGGTTGCCATGTCTATTACTCCTAGCATCATGGGGCAGCTCTGTCTCACCTTAATGATGATTATCAGTAGCCTCAGGATGAGGGCATTCTCTTGGAAGGGGTCATGACCATAGAGCAGCCCCACACAGGTGTTTGCTGGAGCCTTCTCCATGGGTGACTCAGAGAAAACCATGTTTGCCTAGTGGTTGGAGCACCCAGACCTTCCTTCCTGAAGATCTGAGGAAGCTGATCTTCATGCCAATGGAAGGCCATGTTGAACCTTCTTCAGGGGATTCTTACAGAAACAAGTTGGGCCCAATGTCTGATCAAGTCAAAGGTCTGAATAGAGGGAGCACTTTGCTGTGGTTCAGTCAGAAAACTATCTGGAAAGGAAAGATTTCTGAAAATCATTCTACCTAATTCCAGGACCCCTGGATTGGGAACCAATCCCCCAAGACTGACCAATGGGAGTTGAAGCCTGTTCCCAAAATTGTGACAGAGAACCTTAGAAGAGGCTGGGGACTGTCCAAACTGAGCCTGGGATCTAGTACCACTTGTCTTACACACCAGCAATATGGAGAGGCATCCTTTGGGATTGATGGTTCTTGGCCTGAGAGAGTCTGCAGAGCTTTCCATTGATGGGGTATGACCAGGTTGATTTTGGGTCTGTGTCTGGGTGAATAATGAGCCTGGGTTGTGGTTTCTGCTTTATATCTCCTTTTGTGGCTACAGCTGACCCCTATATATCAATGGGCCTGACATGGTAAAACTCCGTGACATCACTGGTGAGTCATGAAAGCCTGTAGAGATGTTTTGACCATTTGATTTATGGACCTTTGTTATTTATTCATGAAACAGAAACCAAACAAAGAATCCCTTGGACCTGTTTACTACCATCACAAGGACAAGAACCAACCTAGAACCAATCTGAGTGGGGGTGGTGGCCTAAGAGGTTTCCATTTTTGTCTTCAGGAAGAGTTTCCAGCCCAGTAGTGGGTCTGACAGGACTAGACACACGCAGACAGACACAGAGATCATGGGTGGAACTCATGTTAGGTGACTTGTGTAGGGTCACAAAGCTACTAAATTGGTGATCTGATTTAAATGAATTTCTTCTGACCCCATATTCAGTATTATACAGACAAAAAAGCCAGGGCCCCTGTTCCCCAGAAAGTCATGAGTTACTGTCATTTTTATTCAACAGAGATGTTCCTGAGCATCATGCTTCAGGGGGAAGTGACTCACAAATATCATCATCTTAGGGACACATGCTGAAATAAGTCAAAATACGTCTACATTTTTTCATTATTCAAGAATTATGTAATGAGGCCCCTTTACATCATGAAAAAAAACCATTCATTAATTCCCTGTATCTTTCTTGTTGGTGAGAGGTCTTGTCTCTATCACTCTCATTAATACTAACGATTGAAAAGATGTGAGGATTGCTTAAAGGGTAGAGATCTGATCCATCCTGTTAAAATTCCTAACCCCTTCTGCTTTATCACCACCACCACCACAATTTTCTCCTGAGCTCCCCCCTCCCCACTTGTTTTCAGAAATTAGACCAGCCCCTGGACCCTACTTTCCCTGGGAGTCCTTTTATTATTCGATCACTGGCACAGGAAAACTCTTAGCTGGTCCAGTGTAAGTTTAAACACTACCTGATGCCATTCCCATCCTTTCATGGTGGGAGCAGAAATATTCAAGTCAGGCAGAGTTATCCTATCATTACTCCCCACACAGCTTCCTTTTTGGTATTTCTCTGAGAAATGTTTTCCTCCTAATCCTCCAGGAAGTCTATCTATGATTTCAGGACCCCTTAGAAAGGTTTAGGGGCTTGGGGTTGAGGCTGTCTGAGGTTCAAGAAGGCAGACTCTGCCTGAGATTTCTTAACCAGATAAGAAGGGGTGGGAAGAGCTCCAGTCACCTCCATCTCCCAGGAACTGTAGGATGAGCCATGACATTAAACACCCAAAGGACAGTGACCAGCCTTGCATCTGCTGGGTCACCTGCAGAGGGGTCATACAAGGTGATGTACCTGGAGAGGGGGAGGCTCTCAAGGGAGTCAGTGTTGGCAGTAGCAGTGTGTCTGCTGGGGGTCAAGTGAGGGGTTGAATCTTTGGGTCAACTTTCCCGATTCATAAGACCTCATAACTGTTTCCAACAAGAAGTATCCTCAGAATCTGGTCATGTACTGGATTTTTTCCATTTCATCTTGATTTTCATGTGGATGTTTGAGTGTGCATGTATTCAGGTACAGGGGATAGTCATTACCTTTCATCCTGATCAAAGGGGAAGTTAGAAATGGCCTCTAACCAAGTTCCTCAGATTCCTACAAAGATGTCTAACAGTGCTGTCCTTGGTGATGAATAACGCAGGGCATTCCACCTCAGCTTGCCCAGAACACTGTTGGTCTCTGCAGTGATGGTCAGCACAGGGATGTTTCCAGGCCCTCACTGGGCCCCTGATTGTTGGTCAAGCTGTACCTTAAAATGTCAGTATTTTATGTCTGTTGGATAAAGCTTAAAAACAAGGTTGACCTGGATGAGGCTAGTGAGAAATGCTTCAATATATCAAGAGCAAAGATCAAACTAGTGGATTGGAGTGGATAAGGAGAGAAGACGCAGAAGAATGGAGTTTGGAGAGGAAAGAAAAGACAGTATTAAGAGAGGAGGAAGGAGAAGGAGAAATCGAGTTGCAAAAAGAGATAGAGGCAGAGAAGAAAAGAGGAGAGGAGAGGAGAGGGGAGGGGAGAGAGGAGAAAAGTGGCAAGGAGAGGAGAGAGAAACGGCAAGGAGAGCGGAGAGCAAGAAGAGAGAAGAGAGAGAAGACATAAAGGAGAGAGTGGAGAGGGGAGAGAAGAGAAGAGAACAGAGGATAGAGGACAGTAGTGACAGTAGAGAGGACAGTAGAGACAGTAGGAAGAGACTATAGCAGAGAGCAGTGAAGGAGAATGGAGGGCAAGGGAAGAGGGAGAGGAGGAGAGGCAAGGGAAAGGGAGGAGAGAGAGAAAAGAGAGGAGTGGAGGGGAGAGAATTTTCTCATAAGGCTCCCAGCTCACCACCTGCACCTATTACATTACTGTAAAAATTGTTCTGCCTTTCCACACATCCCCATCATGTTCTATTTTCACCAAGAATCATAAAGTCAGCAGTGTTGGTGGTGATAGCAGCCTCCCAGCGCACAAGTCCTGTTCACCTGTCAGACCTTAGTTATCATCTAAGGGAACAACTACCACAGAGAAGGGCCCAGCAATTCCACTCGCCTCCCCCAACTGCCACACACGATAGCTATGGATCAGTCCAAGCTCCCTGGGAGGGAGGGGGCCAACAGGTTCTAGGTGGGTCAAGCTTTCATCTGGACCTTGACCACCATCTCCTCTCAGACAAGATCTGGGTCACAAGTACAGTCCAGGATCAACCTAGATCACTTGGGCAGAACCTCTGTGGAGAAGCAGCCTGGCCAGGCCTCAAGGCAGGGATCAGAAAACAGCTACCAGAGACCTAGAAAATCAACTTCTTTTACCCAAAGTTGTTAAGAAAATGAAATGGGTCAAAATGAGCAATGTGGATGATTTTACCATTACAAAATGGCATGAAAGAGCCAATAACCTGCTGCCACCCAAGGACCTTCACACTCTCCATGAATTGCAGCTGTCACCACCTCTACCTTTTCTTTCAGATTTCCCTCCTATTCTTTGGGACCAGGACAGTCTGGCTTTTCTGTCACCCTATTGCTTGGTCAAAGCTCTGCCCATTGACCGCCTTCAGTGACTCCTCCATTCATTCAGTCCTTGGCTGATTCCTTCACTCATTCTCTAAACACACACACACACACACACACACACACACACACACACACACACACACAAAAACAAACACAAGTCCATTGAAAAGTTTCAATCACTTTTTTTGATGATTGGCATAAAAGAAGCCCCTGAGACAGAGCTTGAGTGTGAAGATACAGAAATATTCTTTTCTGTAATCACCAAAAGACCCAAGGATTATTGAGGTAGCTTCTTCCCCCCAGGGACAGCTCACCACATCTTGGGGATAGCTCCCAGGAGACTCTGGATCAGGGCCCATGTCAAGTGAGGTGAGCATGGACCCAGAAGCCCCAATGGGGTGAATGCTGGAGTGCTCTTTCTTGGATTCCTCTTGCAAATCCTCTGTTACCCTGTCTGTATCTGAGAGAGGAACTGGGTAGCCACCTTTAACTGTCTCCACTGGGCACTCCAGGGGTCCTTAGGGGCTTGTGACCACCTTCCTTACAGGCCGTCTTGGCTCTGAATTGGAAGGTAAAGGAGAAAATGAACTGGGTGAGTAAGGAACCTGCATCTTGTTCAGCCAAGAGAGGGCTACACAAAGGCCAGTGGATATTCATACCTGAGATCTGATGAGATGGAGAATGGGCAGCCCTGGCTCTGACATGAGCTCTCAATCACTTGGGACTCATGCTTACCAGGGACAATAGGTCCTGCTGGCATTAGTCAGAAAGGAAAGAGCTGAGGAGTTCACATCTGAATTGATCTGAGTGCAGGTTATGAGTGAGCCTGGCCTCGGGCCTCCAATCTAGATCTCCCTCAGACTTTGATACTTGCCCCTAGCCAACAGTAGGTCTGACCTGGAATATTACAGGTTGTTATTGGTGAGTCTCATCTTCAATCCTTACATCTGTGGGTCAGTTAGCCCCGGGCAGTTCCCATAGAGGGGATGTCAAATCCCTGGACTTGCTCAAGTTCGTGCCTTTCATTTCTGTCAACTCACAAAGGCTTTATATTTTTAATAGGTTACTTGGGGCCAACTTCTTACATCAATAAGGACAAGAACAAAACTAGAACCAGTCCGGTAGGATGAACCAAGAGGTCACCATTTCCTACATCCTAGAATGTGAACTCGTCTTTTGGGAAAGGGGGTCAGTGGGAGGGGGAGGGCAAAAAGGGAGTTCTGCCTTGAGTCAGACAAACTTTTGCTGGGTGGTGTAACTGGATGCCTGATCATTTGAATGAATGAACCCTTTCATCATAACACTTCCTATGTGTATACCTCTAGGGAGAGCAGAAGTGGTAGCATATGAGAGAATAAGACAGTAAGAGAAACACACACACAGTGAGAGAGAGAGAAAGAGGGACAGATAGACAAACAGACAGAGATGGAGACAGATAGAGATAGAGATAGAAACAGAGGTAGAGACAGAGAGAGACACAGTGACAGAGACTGAGAGACAGAGAAAGAAATTGAGAGAGACACAGAGACAGAGACACAGAGACAGACAGACAGACAGACAGACACACACACACACACACACACACACAAATACAAAAAGCTTGAGATTCTCATGGAACTTACAGGTAAGCCCTCACAGTTTTCCTTAAGGACAGACATGATGGTGGATGGGACCCACCTTCCTCATCATTCCCATCATGTCCTGAAAAGCATCCCCCCAACAATATGACAGTGAAGACCTGTGGGAGTGGTAGCAGTCTCCCAGAACACAAGTCCTTGCCTATCAGCCCTCAGCCATCAACTATGGGAAGTACTCCTATGGGGCCCAGTCCCCCCCACTGCCACCCACAGGAGAGGGAAGAAGCCAATCTAGATAAAAGTACAATATACCCTGGTAAGAGAATGGGGTAAGGAGGATCCAGGATGGTCAAACTTCCAGAACACCATTGTTCACTATCTCCTCTAAATCCCTGATATACATTGTTGGAAGGGTTGTGGGAAGTCTGGGACACTATTACACTGTTGGTGGAGCTGTGAAACTCATCCAACCTTTCTGGAGAGAAATTTGGATCTATGCCCAAACAGCAACAAAAATGTGCATATACAGCAATACTACTACTGGGTCTATACCCTGAAGACATGATGAAAGAGAGTAAAAACATCATTTGGACAAAAATATTCATAGCAGCCCTGTTTGTGATGGCAAAGAATCGGAAATTAAGTGAATGTCCTTCATTTGGGGAATGGCTTAACAAACTGTGGTATATGTATGTCATGGAACACTATTGTTCTATTAGAAACCAGGAGGGATGGGAATTCAGGGAAGCCTGGAAGGATTTGCATGAACTGATGCTGAGTGAGATGAGCAGAACCAGGAAAACACTGTACACACTAACAGCAACATGGGGGTGATAATCAACCTTGATGGACTTGCTCACCTCCATCAGTGCAACAACCAGAGACAAATTGGGTCTGTCTGCAATGGAGAATACCATTTGTATCCAGAGAAAGAACTGTGGAGTTTGAACAAAGACCAAGCACTATTACCTTTAATTTAGAAAAAAAAAAACAGATATCTAATTGTCTGATCTTGTTTTCTCTTAAACTTTTTGTTTCTTCCTTAAGGATATGATTACCCACAGTTTGGATCAATGTACAAAATGGAAACAAAGTAAAGATTGACAAATTGCTTTCTGTGGGGGTGGGGGGAGGGAAATAAGTTTTGGGGAAAAATTGTACAACTCAAATAAAATCTTTAATAAAAAAATATATTGTGAAAACTGAAAAAAAAAATAAATCCTTGATATAAACAATGCATGAAATGGGGCCAGAAGTTCTCTTAAGGTCCCTAGAGATCATATTGACAAGGAATCCCTGAGTAAATTGCTTTTATTTCTTTTTATCTAACATAGTTGATTCGATTTTGTAAATGATTTTTTAAAAATTTAAAAATTTTAAAAAATTTTAAAAAATTTTAAAACATTTAAATTTTAAATTTTTTAAAATTTAAAACAATTGATATCAAACAGTAAAAATCCAAGAAATTTTCTTAGTCTACTTTCAATATGATTATTTAAATTTTGGCAAAAGAAAGAAATTTCAAAAAGAAAGAGCTGAAAATGGAAAGACAATAGAATTAATTTAAAATATATTTTACCCTAATTTGCCTAAGTAGCTGTGATCTCCATAGGAATCCCCAAGTCCAAACCTGGACATCATCTTGTAAGAATTTTTTCAGTTTGTAGTTGAATGGGATAAGAACGTTTTCCTTTTTAACCAACCCAGTCCATCATTGTGCCCTTGCTGAAAGTGGAATGGATCATCTGCTCAGGTTATCCTGGAGACAGCAGCACTTCTCTCCTCTCCTCACCCACCTCACTGCCAAGGGAGTCCATAATGAGCCTGGAGCTTGTTGCTGGTCCAGCCAGACTGTTGCTGACAGAGGAGCTGCAGCAGACTGTCTCCTGAGGAGTTATTGGTGGGGACAGAATTTGCATATCAACATTTCTGAGAAGGACTTGTTAGGATGCCCTTTTCCCAAAAGGAAGCTTAGATGTAAGCCTGTGGAATGATTCTGCCCAGCTGGAGGATCTAAGTTGGCATTTGAGGGTGTTACTTTACCTATCAGGTGATTTTCAAAAGTATTAGAAGGAGTTACTTTACCCTGAGGGAAGGTTAGGTTGGTGATAATGTCCATCAGGTGGGTCTGAGGTAATATAGGGTTAAGGAAATCTAACATGCTCAAGAGGAGGCTTCAGCTGATGTCGGAGGTGTCAAATTTTTCTTCTGGGGGAACTTGTGCATTATTGGGGGCTAACATTTCTCATTACCATTACAGTAACCTGGGTAGTTTGATGGGGAAGGCTGAATTCAGTCAACAGACAATTAGAAGAAGACTTGATGATTTAACCAATGCCAGGAGGAGGATCATAGGAATTGCTTTGGGTATGATTTATCCAAGCGGATTGGCCTGAGGTGGTGTCCTGGGAATAAGTTTCAGTTGTGGAGTCTTGAGGAGAGCTTGGAGGGAATACCTTTGCCCACTTGCAGAAAGTGAGGAGGATGATGGCCCAGATTGCTCAACTAGATGTTTGAGGTGTTAAATGTTGCTGGCTGCATTTCCTCTACTAGATGTCTGAGGATGGATAGGCTGGTGACTTTATCCACTGGGGTTTCTAAGGAGAGCTTGTGTTGATGGTTTGCCAAGCAGGGGAAGCCTTGGGAGGATGAATTTGCCCCTTAAAGGGACAGGAAGTGCTCTCTGGGAGACTTATTATGGTTCTCAGGCTTGAACAGAGTTGCGAAGGGCAAACTTTGTGTAGTTTCTCTACTGAGGGAGCCTTGAAGCTAACTTTGTCCAGCAGACTGTCAGCAGAAGAGTTATTTCTAGGGAAAGAATTTCCCTATCAGAATGTCTGAAGAGGACTTGGCAGGATGCTCTTTTCTCAGCAGGAGGCTGAGATCGAAGGGTTTGGAGTGATTGTGCCCATCAGGGGCTTCTTAGGTGGTATTTCAGGGTGTTAATTTACCCAATAGTTGATTTGAGGAGCGACTAACAGACCTCACTTTGTGCTGAGGGAATGTTTGGTTCTTGATAATGCCTATGAGGCAGGTCTTCAGAAATATTTGGAGTTGGCAATCTAACATTGCCCAAGAGGAGGTTTCAGCTGATGTTGGAAGTTCCAAACTTTTCTTCTTGAGAACCCTGAACATTATTTGGGACTAACTTTTCTCATTAAGGTAGCCTAGGTAGCTTGTGGGGTAAGGCTGAATTTACCCTAAAGACTATTGGAGGATGACTTGATGACTTAACTTTCCCCAGCATGAGGATCAGGGGAAGAGCTTTGGTAGTGATTTTTGCCTGCAGGTGGGCCTGAGGTGGGGTCCTGGAGTAAAGTTTCATATCTGTAGTCTTGAGGACAGTTTCCTGGGGATCACTTTGCCCACTTGGTGAAACTGAGGAGGGCTTTGGCCAAGGTTGCTCAGCAGGATGCTTGAGGAGCTAAGGGTTGTTGGCTGAATTTCCCTAACTGAAGGTCTGAGGAGAGACAGACTGGTGACTTTTTCTAGTTGGCTTTCTAACAGCAGTTTCTGTGGTATGTTTGCCTAGCAAGAGAAGCAGAGGAAGACTTAGGAGAATGAATTTCCCTCTGAAAGGTACCTGAAGTGCTCAGTGGGAGACTAAATCTGACTCTGAGGCTTGGACAGAGTTTGGAAGGGTTTATTTTGTTTAGTTTGTCTACTGAGGGAGGGTTGAGTCTAACTTTGTCCTGCAGACTATCTCCAGAAGAGTTATTGGGGAAGGATACATGGTATCTATCAGCATGTCTGAAGAGGACCTGGCAGAATACTCTTTTGCCAGCAGGAGGCTTAGATGGAAGGGTGTGAAGTTATTGTGCCCAGCAGGGGATTCTAAGTAGGTATATAAAGGTGTTACTTTACATATCAGGCTATTTGAGGAAATATTAGGAGGCCTCATTTTACCCTGAGAGGAGGTTTGTGTGGTGATAATGCCCATCAGATAGGTCTGAGTTAACATGGTGTTGGGGAAACCTAATATTGCCCAAGTTGAGGCTTCTGTCCCTGTTGTAAGTGCCAAATTTGCCTTCTAGGGCACACTGAGCATGATTTGGGGCTAACATTTCTCCTTAGGGTAGCCATGGTAGTTTGTGGGAGGAGTCAGAATTTACCCAACAGGTTATTGGAGGATGATTTGAGGACTTAAACTTCCCCGGCATGAGGCTCCTGATGAATGCTTTGGCTGTGATTCTTCCCATTAGGTGGTTTGGAGGTGGTATCCTGGAGCTAAATTTCTGATCTGGAGTGTTTAGGAGAGTTTGGGGTCGATCACTTTGCTCATTTGTGCAATATGAGGAGGGCTGTGACCAAGGTGGCTCAGCTGAATGCCTGAAGAGTTGTGTGTTGTTGTCTGAATTTCCCCAACTGTATGTCTGAGGAGGCACAGGCTATTGACCTTATCCAGTGGGGTTTTTAAGGAGACCTGGGGCTATTCATTTGTCTAGCAGGAGAAGTAGTGGGAGCATTGGGAGGGTGAATTTCCCCCTCAGGGGGCCTGGAAGTGTTGTATGGCAGAGTTAATTTGCCTCTCAGGCTTGAACAGAGTTTGGAAGGGCCAAGTTTGTTTAGTTCGTCTACTGAGGGAGGCTTGAGGGTCACTTTGCCTTGAGGCTGGGGCCAGTGTTGGCTCTTTACTTTGGCCCACCTGGCCTGAATTTTGGTTCTTCTCCTGTGGCTCATAGTGAGCAGGCTCGAGCAATTTAAAGAGTTTGGCAATTTCATCATTCCATTTCTTGTAGAACTGCTCCTGGAAGTGTACAAAGAAGATTCCTGCAGCTGCCGGTCTTGATCAGCAGGAGAAGGTTTGTTTCACCGGCTGAGGAAAAGTCTTATACCACTGAGTGACTGAAGAACAGCAATGGCAAGAAAGTACATGGAGGGGCAGCTAGGTGGTGCAGTGGATAAAGCACTGGCCCTGGAGTCAGGCGTACCTGGGTTCAAATCCGGTCACAAACACTTAATAATTACCTAGCTGTGTGGCCTTAGGCAAGCCACTTGACCCCATTTGCCTTGTAAAACCCTAAAAAAAAGTACAGGGAAGGACTGAGATTGAAGTGGCACCAGGAAAGGGCCCCTTAGCTTGTTGTTCCTCTGGCTGGGGAACTCTGGAGAAGCACAGGGCAGGGACTCCCTGATGTGAGTCCTGAATAGGAGGTCTCAGAGTTCTGCCTGGGCATTTCTGGGATAATGTGGCCTCTGTCCCATTTACACCCTCTTGGCAGAATTCACTACTTGGTTTGAATTCAGTCTCTCAGCAATTGTGGGAAGACTTAGTTGTTCCCTGGGAGGGAGCTGTGGGGAGGGGGCCTTCCTTGTTTCCTCTGATGCAGCTGCAGAGTGCTCTCATGGGCCAGCCCCAGTGTGAATGGTTTCTTTGGAAGGTAGAGGAGTAAGCCCAGAGGTAAGATGGCAGGGAGGGGTGGGAAGCATCAGGAGTCAGAAGGCTGGAGTTGAGGAAAGCCTTACCTTGGATTGGTCAGTCTGAAGGTGCTGGAGGAGGCCATGGAGTAGGTATTTTCCAGGCATACAGGATCACAAGAGATGAATGACCAGGGAGGGTTCAACTTATGAGGACAGGGGAGGTGGAGGGAGGTAGTGAGGATGAAGGAAGTAGTAATGCATCTTGCCACTCTGTCTGCTGTGCCTGTCTACTCACCCACTGCCACAATTCCAGGTAAGGCCCAGCTTTGACTAGGAGGTCACTGAAACCCAGCATGATTTGGGCTCCCACGATGTACCAGTTCCTGTGACAGGTAATGGGATAGCTAGAAAAACTGGAAATAACTGATCACTTCCTTCTGGGGGAAAGAAGGGAAGAATGATTAAGTGGTCTAAAATGGAAAGAAAGGAGACACCCGGGGCTCAGGAGACACTAACATCTGGGGAAACTAGGTAGTCATCCCCTTTCAGGAAGGTGCCAGAGCAAAATCATGAAGCCAGTGAATGACTCTATACCTTCATCATGATGGAACAGCCCAAATCCCTCCTCCCACCACTGAGCCTAGAAAGTGCAATAGCATTTTGGGGTCTTGGGGTAGGGGGGCTGGGATTTCTTCTTGCATCTGAGAAATGAGCTGTAAACTTTCTGGGAGAGGAGAAAGTGTTGGTGAAGAAGGAAAGACAGTTGATAATTATCTGTGGCTGGTGGAGATGAGGAAGGTAGGCCCCTGTAAGCAATGAGTTTTCCCTTCCATGATGGCAGTGGGTACTATACCCCAAAGAAGGCTCATTGATCTCCTGTTACTTCAAGGTTCTATTGCCAACTATCCTTGTCTAACTATTGGGGAGAGGTGGGAGCTGCTCCCCCAAGACTCTGGAATGCTCAGGCTCAGAATGAGGTGAGGCTTTGTTTGGAACCATGTAAACTTACAGGACATGACATGATCCTCCCCAACAGTCCTGCATCACCACAAACAGGGATACCCTGAAATGTTCCCTCATCCCAACGGCTGCCAGTGGTTACAACTGCCCCTGTAGGCTGCTTCCTTTTGGGCTTCCTCCTGTTACAGCCCACACAGAGAAAACTTGGTTTTTGTCCATTCTTTGTGATGTGACTATTCTTTGGATCTTCCATGAGAATAAAAGCCAATTTTATAGAGTCAATTCAGAGCCCTCCCTAAGAAAAAATCTTCAGACAGTACATCTGCTTCTGAGATCTCCCTCCCTTCCTGTAGCCACATCTATGACCTGGGAAGTGAAACTCAAAGAAGGAATAGGATCCTTGCCCAAAGCAGCCAGTCAGCAAAAAAGCAGAAAGAGCTCTATGTTCACTGAGGACAAATGATCTGGGACATCCTAGGGCCCTCAGTGTCCAGTGGGGAAGCCATCCCTAGGACCTGCTCTCAAGGTGTCCCTTAGGTACAGTGGCCTTCCGCTGCTAGCAATGGGGGATAGCAACCTAAAGATCCCTGGTGTCACTGGCCTGTGCTGCCAGACTGAAGGGTGAAGCTTTAATTAAAACATGGCCAAAAAATGTTCTTAATTTTTTTTCCTTACCTAGTAGATTTTTTTCTGTCATACTGTTTATGCACCATCTGGAGGAACTGCCAATGTCTCATTTGTCTGCATTCATTGAATTATAGAAAAATTCCAGGAGAAAGAGAAAGCAAAAGGGAAAGCATATAATTAATTGGTAATATAGTTTAGCAGCATTTTCCTCTAATACCCATGACCTAGAGATTGTCCTTAGCTCACTACTGTCCTCCACACCCTTTCAGATTAATTCTCTCCTCTTCAGGACTCTGTGAGTAGGGGTGGGAGGACTTCCTGTATTGACCAAACCAAGACTTTTCCTCCTCATTGAGAAATCAACATATTCTGGGGACCTCAAATTGTGTTGAACTTGGCTAGGGCTCCTGGCCAGGATTCTCGCCTTTAAAAGAAAAAAATAACTTCCTTCCTTCAAGCTCACCTGCAGGAAACACCCAGAATTTTTCTATGTATGCTCAGTATGCCCAAGTTTTGGAAGATCCCTTTTCTGATTGAGAAGATGCCATTGCCACATACCTCCCACCCTTCAGTCCTCCCTGCCCAGCCTAGTCCTAGATTTGCTGCTTCTCTGAGGGCAAACAGGCCCCCAGATCCTTTTATTTTTAAATACAGACTGTAGTAGGAAAGTCAAAGGAAGGTCTGAGATTGAAGCAGTCTCAGGGTCTGCTCCCTCATCTTGCTGTCCTTACAGTTGGGTTAGGTGGGGGGAACCATCAGTGAGGACTGCTAGGTAAGAAATGGGAGACCTTCACCTTCTACCTGGGGATTTTTGGGTTCACTTTGACTCTGTCACGTGATTGGTCATTGTGAAGGTCCCACTGTGGGGGGTCCAGCCTCCGCGGGGTCCTTGGAACCTGACAGGAGGGATAGAGTCCACGAAATGAGTTGAGTCAACAAGTGGGTAAAGGCAGGAGTAGGTTGACTGACTGTCAGCTGCTTGGGTTTATTTTTATAGTCTCAGAATCATGTATGTTTCAAGCAAGCAAGCTAAGATCATTTCCTTGGTTACAAGAGTGTACAATTTTCATCATCAATTATATAGTTCATATGGTTACAAGTTTTAATCATGTGATTACAAGTTTAAGTAATAATCATAGAGTTAATTGATTTCTTACCCCTACTCAGACCATGATGAGCTCAACCTGTTACCTTATTTATTACTACAGTGTATAATTGTTAATTTATTTAAAGTTATTAATTAAGCAATTCTTTTAATGGAAAGTTTTTTATATTTTTTTGTGTAAGTAATGTTTTTCGATACACTACCTTAACAATCTATAGTGAGGGTCTTTATGCTCGTTCACCCATCCGTTAACTCTTGCAATAACCAATTTTTCTTTCAGGCCTTGTTGTAGAAATCACAGTTTCTGTGACTTTTTTATTCTTTCCCATGAAACTAAGGCTGCTGGAGTTCACATATCGGTCACCTGTACTAACTATTTTCTCACCATCTTTTCCATATATGCCTGTGTATGGTAAGGGTGGGGGGGGACTATTAATTTCCATGGAATTCTATCTGACCCATCTTGTATCTGTTTTCCCTGTATATATTCTGACATCTCCTTGGAATTCCCAGTGTTGGGATTTTCAGAGATTTCATAATGTTGAAGCCTTTTGTATGCCTCAGGGAGAGAGAGGCAGTCCTGTTAAATTTGGACAGAGTTTACAATCTGTTTTATTCAAGGAATTTTTCTGAAATCCTTCCTTTATAGTCATTCCAGTATTAGGGTGAGTAAATATTGTAATCAATAATAAACCTATAAATATGGGTATACATGAAATCCCTATATATATTGAAGAAGGAAATATTGTTCCATCAGGCAGTGTGACTGCCTTGAGTCTTCTTGCTGCGACTGTGTCAGCTTAGAGACCCCGGCTCCCAACATCCCACCTTTAGTATAACTTGGGGGTAAAGAAGCAAGCCCCTCCAGAATTGCAGTGTTACTGGATTGCTTTCTCTTTGTGAATTCATTCAGTGGGATGAATTTGTTGTTCCCTAGGATGGAGAGATGTGGGGAAGGGCAGCAGGGTGGTTCTCATCCTGAACCTCGGTCCACTGCAGAGTAGCTTCACTGTCCAGAACAAGAGTGAATAGAGGTTTCAGGAAGTGGGGGAGGGAGCACAGGAGAGAAGTGGCAGGAAGGGTTGGGGCACCTGTAGGATTCAGTAGGGACAAGGGTGCAGGTCAAAAGTGGGCTTCACTTGGCCATCCCTTTGGGTGACATTGGTTCTCATCAAAGCTTCAGAAAGGACATCCTGATCTGCCAAGTCTTTGGTTACCTCAGCCCCTGGGCAAAGTCCATTTCCTCAAGGTGTCTTGGAAGTTTCAGAAAGGAAACCCTGATGCAGAAGCTACTGGCAGCTCCTGCTATCATGAAAGGGTACTCCCCTAATACCAGGAAACAGGAGGAAGAGATTCTCTACAAGTGGTATCTTTCCGACTCTGCCTAAGACAGTCAAGCACCTAGATGTCACTTTTGTCAGCCCACAGCTCCTTCATTGGGTCACTTTTCATCTGATCAACTTAAAAAGGGATTGAAAGAATGAGATTGTTGTGGTTCCCAAGCAATCAATGCTCAGGACCACAGGGAAGGGAGGGCTTGTTCCCAGGGAGGGATCCAATCACACTGTCCAGAATCCCCAATATACCCCTAATGAACATCATGACTTAACTCCACATGCTCACTTGTCACCCAAAGGAGTCCCCAGTTTTCATTGCATTTACATGAGAATTGATTCCATTATAGCCCACATGTTCTTCATACTCTTTTTATTTTGGACAAGATGCTATTGCCACCTAATCCCTATGAGAAAAGTAATGCTCAAGTGAGGTTTCATATAGAACCAGCTTTGTCCTGGAATGCCTAAAGAGAAAGTCTTTTTCCCTTACATCTTGAGTAATGTTCTTGTCCTTCACAGAACACAATCTGGGAGCCATAGACATCTCAGGATTTCTACACGGGAGAACTTCCACAATCCATGAAGAGGCTGGAGAAGAGGTCTCTCCTTCATTCACAGCACATTCTGGGCTTTCTCCCCAAACTTTGTTCTTCCTCAGATATAGAAAAGCATCCCAATCCTCCCATTCTCACTCTCCCAGACTGTTAGCACTACCTGTAGGCAAGGCATGAGAAGATTGTTGGGCTGCTCTCAAGATAGTGAAGAAGCTTCAGAGTCATTCTCATTATTCATGTGTTTACTTGGGTACTTCCTACCTCCCTGAAACAGCAGGAAGGCTAAAGGGCCACTCGGTGTCATTGTTTCTACTCCTCAATCACCTTCTATGCCATATTGCTCTCTTTAGAGAAGCCCTTTACGAGGTACATTCTCTCTCTCTCTCTCTCTCTCTCTCTCTCTCTCTCTCTCTCTCTCTCTTTCTCTCTCTTCTTTTCCTTGCCCCCTCTCCATCAGCAGGTAACCTAGAGACATGAATATGGTGTCTGTCTTTGTGGGACATGCCCACCTAAAGTCAAGGAGCACCCGTACCTGGGATTCGGGCAATGTGGAGAGGAGGAAGGAAGTCTGGGGATGGTGGATTCAGGCTTCCTTCCTCCCCACAGAACTACCCCTATCCCTTCTACTTTATTCCACATGCGTATGCCCACTCCCATGTCATGTAGGAACAATTACATGCCTGCTCGACTTGTAGCTGCTGCTTGAGTTCGATTACTGCCTGTGAAGGATCAATCATATTTTTGGACCCGGGGAATGCAGGTGTAAAAGAAAATAGAGACTTATTAAAAGAAGTTACAGAACATAAGAAAGGGATGGGAAAATTAAGAAGAGTTTAAGGAAACGCCATATGGATTGCTAATTAATCTTGGAAGGTCAGCTGCCTGGCTCAGTGGAAGTCTGGAAAGGAAGAGAGAGAGAGAGACAGACAAGACAGACACAAGGGAGAGAAGGATGGTCTTCCATGAGGCTTGGGTTAACCATACCACATGGTGATGCCCATGGAGCTCCAGGTAGATTAAGGAAAAGCCAGAGAAAGGCCAATCCTTCTGGAGTGGAGGCTGGAAGAAGCAGGAAGCTGGAAGGGGCAGCACTTCCTGTAAAATGCCCCTCCATTGTAGGCTGTACAGAGAGTGGGGCTTGGGGTGTGTTCTTCCAATTTGGAGCCCCCCAATGGCAAAACATGTCCTCTTCTCCTTTCAACATGACATTTCTTGTCTGCCAGTGTCTATGGCCCAGGGTACGGTCAAGGTGGAAATGGAGGATAAGATATAAACAATAGGGTCAAGGAGAGACAGGATACAATCAATATTGTCCAAGAGAAGTAGAATCTCAAGAGTAGGAACTTCCACCTATTTAACAGATTTCACAGCATATAAGATTACAGATTTTGTTTCTACTGCATTCATCACTCCCTACATCATTCTCTGCAGGTGTTCAGGGGAGGGGGTAGAGTGGGGGAAAATCCAATTGATTCTTCTACCTTCACCATCCCCCCAGGAGAATAGAATAGTCTTCCTATAACTCCTGAATGAATTTAAAGGGAGAAAAATCACAATTCTGGAGAGATCTCCCCAATTTCACCTTATTTAAAGTAAAGGATAAGAACATGAGCAAGTGGTTTCAGAGTGGTTAGCCAAAACCCTAGATACCTCCAGTTTGGAGAGTCCTTCTCACTGCAGGGGTTCTCAACCTGGTCCCTAGCCCCACATGAGTCTCTGATGATCACCCCCAGGGTAGGGATAGAAATCTGAGTTTCAGGAAAATAAGTCTCTAGACTCCATCTTATACTCCTGCTTTATGTAGGCATGCCTTTATATGAAAGAAAAGAAAGGAAAAGAAAAAATGAAGGAAGGAAGAAAGGAAAATAGAATGGGATTACAGAAATTAAGGATGAGGGGAAGAAAGAAGAATGATTACAAATGGAGAAAAGGAAACAGAAGAGATAATGAAAGTCAAAAGGTAAGAAAAATGAAAAAGGAAAGAGGAAATGAAGAGGGAAAAAAAACTTTGGGGCCTGCTTACCAATTTCACAAATCAAAAACCAATGTTGAATCTAGGCTGGACAGTATGGACTAAGAGAGGGTCATTTTCTCCATCTGGGGAGTCGGTGTCAAGCACCACAAGGGGTCTTGCAGGACATCAGCCAAGTTCAGGCTTAGCATAGACTTTCTGGTAATTGGTGGAAGGTGAGGGAATGTTTTGGACAGTTGGAGAAGCAGCCTGGTCAAGACTCCACTAGGGGCTCCAGAAACAGATACTGAAGACCCAGAGAAGAAAGTTTGTAGACCCAAAGCCTGTGTCACTGTGAAATGGTTCCCTCTGTCCTAGGGATGATTTTACCTTAGTAAATTACATTTATATAGAAAGTTGAAGATTTATGAGGGTTTATTTTATATCCTGCAACTTTGCTAAAATTGCTAATTGTTTCCAGTAGTTTCTTGGATGATTTCTCTGATTCTCTAGGTAGATCATCATGTCATCTGCAAAGATGACATGATGCAATTCTAATTCCTTCAATTTCTTTTTCTTCTCTTATTGCTGAAGCTAACATTTCTAACGCGATATTGAATAGTAGTGAAGATAATAGGCACCCTTGTTTCACCCCTGATCTTATTGACAATTTCTCTAGCCTCATCCCATTGCATTTAATGCTTGTTGATGGTTTCAGATAGATACTGCTAATTATTCTTAGGAACAGTCCAGTTATTCTTATACTCTCTAGTCTTTTTAGGAGGTATGGGTGCTATATTTTGTCAAAAGCGTTTTCAGCATCTATTGATGTGACATATAATTTCTGATAGGTTTGTCATTGATATAATTGATTATTTTAACAGTTTTCCTAATATTGAACCAACCCTTCATTCCTGGGATGAATCTTACTTGATCATAAGGTATTAACCAAGTGATAACTTGTAATCATTTTGCTAAGATTTTATTTAAGATTTTTGCATCTATAGTCATCAGGGAGATAGGTCTAAAATTTTCTTTCTCTGTTTTAACTCTTCCTGGTTTAGGTATCAGCACCATATTGGTGCCATAGAAAGAGTTAGGCAGAGTTCCATCTTCCCCTATTTTTCTGAAGAGTTTATATAGAATGGGAAATAATTGTTCCATAAATGTCTGGTACAATTCATTTGTGAATCCATCTGGCCCTGGAGGGATTTTCATGAACTGATGCTGAGTGAGATGAGCAGAACTAGAAAAATACTGTACACACTAACAGCAATATGGGGGTGATGACCAACCTTAATGGACTCATTCATTCCATCAGTGCAACAATCAGGGACAATTTGTGGCAGTCTGGGATGGAGAAAACCATTTGTATCCAGAGAAAGAACGTGGACTTTGAACAAAGACCAAGGACTATTACCTTTAATTTAGAAAAAAAAATCTGATATCTTATTGTCTGATCCTGCTATCTCTTATACTTTAAGTTTCTTCCTTAAGGATATGATTTCTCTCTCATTACAATCAATTTGGATTAATGTGTAACATGGAAACAATGTAAAGAGTGGCAAAGTGGGAGGAGGGTGGGAGGAGGAAAGTAAGATTTAGGTGAAAAATTGTAAAACTGAAAATAAAAACAATCTTTAAAATTAAAAAGTTAAAATGACTAAGAAAAAATAATTACATTTAGGGATGGCTAGGTTGCACAGTGGATAGAGCACCGGCCCTGGAGTCAGGAGGACCTGAGTTCAAATCCAGCATCATACACTTAATAATTACCTAGCTGTGTGGCCTTGGGCAAGCCACTTAACCCCATTGCCTTGCAAAAAAAAAATCCTAAAAAAAGAAATTACATTTAAAAATATAATGTAAAAATGCTATGTTGCTGTCTGCTCAAAAACTCCAGAGTTCTCCATGGACTGTAGCTGTCTCTGTCCCTTTCTTTTTCTCTTTGAGAGTTTCAGATTCTTTGGGGCCAGGACAGTGACTTCTACCACCCCACTACCTGGCCCAGGACTCCTCTCATTGACCCCTTTCAGTGATTCCTCCATTCATTCATCCTTTGTTGATTCCTTCACCCATTCAGTAAACACACACACATACAAACAAAACCACAAAGACATATGAGCACAACAGAAAGTCACTTTAATGGATCATCATATGAGGATCATTTGGAGGATAAGCAATACAGAAAGAAAGGCCCTTGCTTGCTCTCAGCAAGGTATCTGAAGGTTATTGGGGCAGTTGCCCATGTCCAGTTGGTCCCCAGGGGTGGTTCGTCACACCACAGGGACAGCTCCCAGGAGACTCTGAATTAGGCCTCATCTCAGAAGGTGTGGTGAGCTGTGAGTTGCCCAAAGTGGGTGCAAGGGGCGGGGTGGCCCTGTTGGAATGCTCCTCCCATAAATCTTTTTTGCCACTTGTTGGACCAGCCACTGGTTCTTGAGAAGCCTCCTGTTATTCTGTCCTCTGGTCCAAAGATGTGGGCAATCAGCTCTATCTGCAATGTCCTTCAGATACCGACAGAAATGGAGCTTAAAGTCGGGAAACTTATAAATAATGAGGTTATTAATATCCAAGAAATAATAATGTCAGAGGTCAAACAGGGACCTACTTTTTGCCAGGTTGCCCCCTCCTCCTTTGGATAGGAAACTCCCTTAGGGAGGAACCAAGCTCTTTGCATAAGTGACTACCCAGGTCCCAGCATTGGGCTTATCTTATGGTACTACAAAGGAAATGCTCTTGGGCTCCATGTTTATCGAGTATGGCCCCTCTGAGGGCTGAGCCTCAAATAGGATTTCTGGAAGCATGGAGTGGCCAGAAAAATGGGACAGGGTGGCTTTAGTCCATCATCCTCACTACCTCCATGCTAAATTGGATCTGCCTTCCTCCCTTCCCTGAGGACCTACTCTCCAAATCACCAATTTCATGAGTTTCTCTAGCACTTGCAGGTCAATACCCTCCTCAGCCAACTCCCTCCTACCCTCCATTCCCAGGTCTCATCCCTGACATAGCCTTCTCCACAAGCCTAGCAAACATTTACTCTCTTGCTGTGGAGGGGGGGATCTCTTCCCATGATGGGTCTGATCTCATATCTTCCCAACCAGAATAACAACAAAGCATTCCCAGAACTCTTAACAGAATAAATTAAAGGGGAGGATTAAAAATCTAGATAGACTTTCATGCTCAAGGGTCCCCCACCTGTCACATCCCTCCTCCTCTTTAAAGCTTCGCATCTGGAAAAGAGAAGTGGGTGTACCCTGGACAGAGGCCAAGTTGCTCCAGACATTGTCTCTGCATGGATGACATCCCAAAGATGCCCAGGAAGAGAGTTCCACATGGTCACCCCTTTGGGTAAGCTTGGGTCTTATTAAAGCTTCCAAAAGAGAGGCCTGGACCATCAGACCATTTGACTGCTGTAGGACTGGGCAAATACTGTTTCTGGAGGTGTCCACAAAGATGGCTAAAGCAGAACTTTCTTTGGCCCAGCTCAAAGAAAGAGGTCCTTAGGGAGATTTTATATTGGGGGGAGGTGAGGAGAGCAGAACAGTCAGGGAGAGATGGGGGCAGGAAGGTGGGGGAGGGGGAGGGGGAGGGGGAGGGGGAGGCAGTGAGGATGAAGGAACTTTCAAAAAGGAGCCTTTGATCCATATGATCCTGACAGCTGCTCTTCTGAGGACGCTGAACCAGCCCATAATCCCAGGTTTGAAGGGGAGAAGAAGTTCAGGTATCATCATCCCCAGGATGCAGGCGGAGACTAGTCCATCATCTCTGAGATCTGTCATAGGTCCCTCTTAATCAGATCAACTGATGATTGGAAAGTAAGCAGGATTTTATTTTTAGGAAAGATGTATTTCTAAAGCATAGGCAATGTTAGCGACCACAGTGAAGGAAGGGTTTGTTCTGAGGAGTAATCCGATAGGACTGCTCCAAAGATCCCAATGCAATCTTATATCACAGCATCATTATGGACCTCAGGACTTGACTCCATACACCCCCTCATCAAAAAAGGGAGGTGAGAGGGTTTGCATGAGGTTTGAACTTCCATTACTGTCCAGGGGGTCCAAATTCTGGTTTGGGACAAGCACATGATCCTGCCAGTTCCCTCTATTTGAGAAGAAGGGTGTTCATTCTGGTTTCACAATAACCTTAGTTTCTCCTGAAATACCTAATCCAAGGACTCTCTTTGTGCTTACTTTCAGAGGAGAAGCTTTTGGAGGAAAATTCACTGGGTAATATCTAAACATCACTGCTATCCCCTTTCCTGCACATGCACCCAGATTCTCTGGAGCAGCAGGGAGAGGGGAGAGAGGGCTTCCCCTCAGAACATGCCCTTTCTCCTACTCTTCCACATAGTTTAATATCCATTTTTCCAAAGAGGAGTGTCAACTCAGCCTTGCCCTCTCTGCACTAGCCCTTACACTGCCGGATCTAGAAATTAGAGCAGAGGTGCAGAGGTATAGGCAGTTGGTGGGCAGGTGGTTGGAATACATGGTGGTGGGGGAAGGTGTCCAGGCATTTCCTGCTTTGCCCCTCTTTCTGCTCAGGGACCCCTTTTAATTCAGTCCTCAGCAAAGTGCGTTTGGGTGGGAGTGCCTTCTTCTTCCCTGACATAGGTTGCCATGCCAGTCTACTAGATCTGGGGGCCCAAGGGTACTGCCACCTGCTTCCCCTCCCCCACCTGCCCCCTTGGCTCCCCAGCTACAAACACAGGGTCAGCTCCCAGGTCCTGCCTGTAAGACTTTACAGGCTATGGCACCCAAGGCCAGGGAGCATCTGACCCTGGGATGTGGGCAATGGGGCCTGGAGGGGGGGGGGACGTTTGGACAACATGTATTCAGGCTCCTACATCCCTCCTTATCAACACCCCCCCACAGTCTGTCCTCATGCCTCGACTCCACCCCACCTCCGGAATCAGATTCAGGACCTTCTGCTCCCCTCCTCTCCCCCTCCTGCGATTGTCCTGCCCTCTGTCACCCATCTCCTAACCAAGGCATTCCCCCCTTGCACCAGCCAGTGGGTCTGCCCAGGAGGGGCTCATGGGTCCAGGTAATTCCCATCCCTCCAACAAAGCCTTCCCAGAATTCCTGATGGGATGAATCCAAGAGGAGACACAAGCTGGATTCTGTTCTCCAATCCATTTTGTCACACATTGATTGGGAGAAGAATTTGGGGTTCTCCTGCCGGGGGGAGAACTGGAGGGGCATCCTGGCTCTCCATTTGTAAACCTGACCCAGAGTGAACATCTGTTTGAGATGGAGGAGGAGGAGGAGGAGGAGGAGGAGGAGGAGGAGGAGGAGGAAGAGGAGGAGGAACGGCAGGTGTGAGCTAGAGGGAAGGGGTGGGGCATGGGTAGGATTGGAGGGCAAGGGGGAAGCATTTGGGTTTGGATCAGTCAGCCTGAAAAGGAAGGAAGAGGTCTTTGGGGAGATTTTATATTGGGGGGAGATGAGGAGAGCAGAACAGTCAGGGAAAGGTGGGGGCAGGAGGGTGAGTGAGGGGGAGGCAGTGAGGATGAAGGGAGCAGGATCAAGGATTGTCCCTGAGACACCTCTGCCGGTCTTCTCACCTGCTCCCGCACCAAGGCCCATCTTTGACCCAGACCCCGGGGACACACAGACCAACCCAGAGGGAGACACTGCCAGACAAGGATGGACACACAGACAGACAGATCCAAAGAGACATACCACCTTCCAGGACCATCCGGAGAAACAATACTTAACAATAGGACCAAGGAGGAGACCTTGTGGGGAGGGATGCCAGGACAAGCTGGGGCTCCATGTGAAACCTGATTGAGCATCTCTGCTCCCACAGGGAAAGGAATCGAATGGGACCGGGTGCTGCTCAGAGATGCAGTAGACCAGAGAAGGGTTTGTCCTGTGTCCCTGACAGAGAACTGGACTCCCAGGGAAAACAAGAGTCCAGGGGCTGGGCTAACTTTTGACAGCAGGTGGGGGAGGGACCTCAGGAGATGATGGTGATGGTGGTGGCGATAAGGCAGGAGGGCTTGGGAATTTAAAAGGATAGATCAGACTTCTTCTTAGTGAGAAATCCTTAAGTCCTTTTAATCCTTAGCATGGATGAAAGTGATAGCCCCAACAGTACACAACCATGGAATTACTAAACCCTTTTGATCCTTTTATTAGCTGGTGTGAAGGGGGGCATTACAGAATTATTTCATGATAAGCACTTTCAGGTTACTTTTGCCTTGCTTTAGGGGACCCATGACAGTGTGACTCCCCAAGCAGCATGCTGCTGAGAAGCATCTCTGATGAGTTAAGAGAACAATGGCCCACAGCCTGTGACAGCAGTTGAGACAATAGATATTGGGGCCCTGGGTTCCAGCAAAACCTGTTTTAAATCAAGTATCAAACACTTACCAGCTGTATGACCCTGGCTAAGTCAATTCCCTTCACTTCCCTCTGCTATCAATTGGGGATGAAAATAGTACCTTGTTTCTTGGGCTGTGTGAAGATGAAATGAGATAATATTTATAAAGGCTTCTGTGCTCAGTCAGAACATATGAGGAGCTTTGGAAGTTCAAGTGGTTAGACTTCAAGGGGACAGTTCTGGGGGACTTGCAGAGGCAGAAGTGTGGCTGCCCTGCTTTCTGGATATGTTAGTTAAGAGGCTGTGAAGAAGCCTAGCCTCCAGGCTGTGATCTTCTTCAGCCTTTATGGGCCCCTCCCTACTCAAAAACCATCCAAAAGTCGGGGGGGAGTCTGCTGGAAAAAAACTATAACATCTCTGATTGGGAGAGGGCCGACTGAGGGATTATGTTTCTTGGTTTGTTTTTTTTTTTCCTCTCCAAATTGAAAGAAATTAAGAAATCGTATTTACCTATTACTGTAAAAATGCCAACAGTGATTTTCAGGCAAACAAATTCTTTAAAGTGACAGAAAATCTATGGTTTAAGCTATTTGACCAGGCCACAATGGTGATGTAGCAATTGCAGTTTGGGGCCTAGAGTCCGGAAGATTCAGAAACACTCCTGAATTCAACTTTGGCCTAACACATTTACTGGCAGTGTGATCCTGGATAAGTCATTATACCCTATTTGCCCCATCTACAAAATGAGCCTTAAATTCAGAAAATGGCAATCTATTCCAGTAGCTTTGCCAAGAGAAGCCCAATTGGGATCCCAGAGAGTTGGACATAATTGAACAATACCTATTTAAACAGACTTTGACCACAATCACCATAATCTCCAGCTCTTTCCTCCACAAACCAGTGACACCCCACTCCAAATTTTAAGGAATAATGGAATCCCTTGTGGATTGGGATAAGAGAACTTTCCCTTTTCCCAAAAGCTGTTCTGACTTCTGCATTTCCAGAAAGGGCAGAATATTCTAAGAGCTGTAAGGGAGAACTGAACTCTGTCAGGTCACCTGCCCAGGGGCCCCCTTCCCCAACCCTCCCCCCAGGAGTCTGTGTTCAGCCTGGACTGTGTCTGGGTCCAGACAGACCCCCTGCTGGACTGTTCTCTCCCTTCCCTGGTGGAGAACATGCCTCCTCTGACTCCATCTTGTCTGACCTGGTCCCAGTTCTGCCTCTTGTCATTGGGGTGGTGAGAGGCAGACCCAAGGGAAGCTTTCTTACAAAAACACAGCCAATGGCAGAAGAGGAAGAGGAAGGGCATAGCCTGAATGAAGCAGGTTCAGGTCCTAACCCTCAGTTTCCTCCTGTCCCTCAGCAGGGATCATCAGGGACACAAGAGAAGCTGGGAAGGGGACACAGACCTACAGATAAACTTTTGAAATGTGAGGCCTTGAACTTCTCCCAGGCTATTTCTGAACTAACCTTGCTTCAGGATCAGAAGCCCCCACAGACCAATCTCCAGAAGTCTTGGGTGGAGATAGAGGGTGAGAAGGAGACAGAGTGCTCAAGTATTGGTGTGTTTCTGGATATTCTCCTTAATCCATTCTGTCAGGAGTTATGGGAACTCTCTGGTGCCCTAGAAGTCAGTGGAGGGGGCATTGGGAAGGCCCTGCTTAACTTCTTCCTCTTACTTACCCAGAGAACAATGATAGTACAAGAAGAGGCTGAGTGCATGGGGTTCTGTGTGTATGTGTGTGAGTGTTACAGATGAACATACAGAGAAAGAGACTAAGACACAGAGATCAGCCAGAAGGTGATGCATAAAGGATGGGAATCCCTGGGGTATTAGGGCCCCCTGGGCCAGGCTGGTATCAGGGTCAGTATGAATCAGGGTGAAGGAAGAGGGAGGGGTGCAGACAATGAGGATGCTGGAAGCCTGAATGTCCCCATCCCCACAACCCCCACCCTCCCCCGGGCTGCTCATCTTTGACTAAAGGGGCCATGTCCTGCCGGTAGAGACCACAGGTAGCCATTGCTTGTCCAGCATGAGCCATTCCCCAGGCTGGATCTGATGGAGCCCAGCAAATGCAGGAAATCCTAGGCCCTGAATCTTGAAAGCTCAGAGTCTAGAAGAAGAGAATGACTTGCAAATGACTAGGAACAAATGTGATGTAGGCTGGATCCCAGGGAGGTCAGCACAGAGGGCAGAAGGTCCTAGTACACAGGGGGCACTTGGGCAGTACACCTGCTTCTAGGTAGGGGTGTATGAGTTGAACCATGAAGTCAAAGAATGACTCTACTCTTTCCATCCTCACCATCGCGTAACCCAACCCCCACATGGCCCCCAACAACACACTCCAACTCTTCCAAGGCCTTCCTGCTTCTGCTCTGGGCACTGGTTGTGGGGGGGGGGGGCTGTAATGACTTTGCTTTCCATTTGGGGTGTGAGCTTTCCAATCCCTCAGGAAGTCTCATGGGATAGTGAGAAACTACCCCCTTAATATAACCTGCCTGATCTAGGTCCCCTTTAGATTACTCACTGGGGAGTTGTAAGAGAAAGTGAGTGAACATATAGAACATAATTCACTAGAACATCTAGAATAATTATGGTTATGCAAGGTTTGACAAAGAGAGCAGGCCCCTGAGGGGAAAGATCTTCACCTGCCAAGGTCTTGCCATCTCACTGGTCCCTATAGAGAAGGTGAGGATTGGGCATGTCAGAGCAAGGAATGACAGGAAACACCATAGCACTGGATACGTTCATAGAAATATTTTCATTCTTGAATTTTCCTTTTCACATTAATCTGAGCAGTTCACGCAAAAATCATCTTTCTTCTGCCTTTTTTGTGTTACATGTTAATGAAAAGTACATTTACTTGGGTGCGTCTTGGAAGGGGTAAAAAGCCTGAAATCAAACTGGTCCCTGCTTTTCCTGGGAACTATACAATCAAAGATTTTAAAGTATGCCAAACATCTTTTTTGTGTTTTGCCAAAAAATCCTTCAATAAATAAAATTCACACAACCTCTCCTCTCAGTCTGACAAGTTTCTCTGGTGATGTCATGGATCTCTAATAAGGCAGGTGTAGTGTTGGGTTGGGGAAAGTCCAAACGATTGAGGGATATCTATAGAGGAGGCCAGAGGCCAGATCTGATTGAAGGTCAGACATAGACAGGCCTTGAAATCAGAGCTGCAGACCTGTACACATTACAAGCATCCTATGATACTTTGACCTTGGGAAACAGAGTCCTAGGGATGGCTTCTGTTGTTAAACTAAGAGCTCCAGGTGGTCCCAGATCATGCTTCTGGTGCAAGGTAAGACAAGAGTCTCCAACCAGTCTAAATTCTTAGGTCTCGATGAAAAAAGGGTCTATTTCTAGAGAGAAGCCTGATCAGAATTCACTGAAATCCTTTTCTCTTCGGCATCCACATCCTCATCCTCCTCAGATGCCATGCAGGTGAGGACCTGCTCCAGAGCAGGGAAGACCAGTTGCCACATCAGGGTTACATTGGTATCCCATCCCCTATGGCAGTTTGTCTTTGAGGATATGTGGCATTGTCATCATCTCAGTCCCATAGGAATAGAGCCATCTGAGTTGGGAGAACCCATTATTTCCTCAAGTACCTACTATCAGAACTCTTTCCATCTAGTTAAATATTTTTCAGAAAACTAAACTTAGAAGAAAATCTCGGTATTAAAATTCTCTCCTACACATAACCGGTGATTCAACTTCTGGGTTCTCCATGGTACATGGTAAGGTGGATCAACCAGAAAGTTTAATGCTCATTTTTCAGATGCAGAAAGTCATGAGAACACTCCTCACTCTCCACACCTCCAAACTGTGAATCCCCTAACTAGACACAGTGAGGGGTTGGGCTACATGATGAGGAGGAGGTTGCAGAGTCATTCCCTGACTTACTGGTTCTTCTCAGTCCCACCTTCCTAGAGGTTCCTAGAGTGCCCAGATGGCCCTGGGTGTTGGGGCCTTTTCCTCTGACGTTACCTCTCATCTTGCCAAATCAGTTGTGCTTCTATCTCCCTTCCTCTCCTTCCTCCCACATTAATGTTTCTGTTGTTCCAGAGTTTCCTGGTGGTACTGCTCCTGAGTCATGGAAACTCTACTTAAAGGCAGGAGAAGGGTTAAGGGGTAAATCAAGGAGATGGTGGCCCAGTAGCAAGAGATGAAGATAGATTCCTGCTTCCTTCTTCCTCATTATCTCCACCTCTCCCACATTCCCTATTCCATTCCTTTATGGCCCTTGTGATCTTCTGGCCCCATGGGTCTTCATTTCATTAACACCTGTTCCACTTGCTCCTCCAGCACCTGAAGGCTGGCCAATTCAAACCAAGGCTAGGTCTGCACCCCTCCCGCATTTCTGAATCTTGCATGTGTCCCACCTCTCCCTGCCATCTTTCTTCTAGGTTCCCTCCCCCACCTCCTGAAGCAACCATTCACTCTTGTACTGGACAGTGGGACTACACTGTAAGACCATGGGTGGGGGGTGAGAACCACAAAGCTCAATCTTGACTCAATTGAAAAGAATGAAATCCAATAACAATCCAATTCAGGAGGGTTATTCCCATTCCCCCACCACCACCACATCAAACCAAGGGGGTTTCTGAATAAAGAGCATCCATGTGATAAGAGTCAAAGCAAGCTAGGAAATTCCCAGAGAGAAGGCCAAGGTTTCCCATTCTCTACTTAGAAGCCCTGTTTGATAGCTCCCCAGCCTCCCCCAGGCTCCCACAACTGCAGGGACATCAAGTTGAAGGTCTGGACCCCGAGATCTCTCAAATACTTGACCTTCCACTCACTCTCCTAGTACAGCCCACATTAAATAATAAGAATGTTTTTTGAACCATCATTTGTGTTTTTCCTTCCTTTTTCATGTTTTCCCATTACTTCTAATTCCTCTTTCAGCACATTTAACTAATATGGAAACATACACATTGGAATAGGTCCAACTTTTACCTGACTATTCAAAGCATTGGGGAAGACGGAAGGGAGGGTAGTGAAAAATGGGGAACAAATAAGTTTGCAAATGGATGAATGCTTTAAATCTGCCATAGCATGCAACTGGAAAACAAAAATGAGATTTCAACCAAAAAAATAAAAATTATAAAATTAAAGGATTTCAGAAGGCTGCTTGGCAAGGAGCAGGAAATTCAGACCAGGATGGGAAGGAAGGATTAAAAGGTGGGGGGCAGTGAGTGTGTCATATTCTCCAGCAGAATAGGGAGATTCCAAACCACAGTTGGGTTTGGGAAAGAAAAGGGCTGATTTTTAAAGAGACAAATAGCAGGGTCTATGCAGACTCCCTAGGGGCTTTGGTCAGAGTACAGGTTTTTTAGGGCATGGGGCCTGCAGCCTGGGTAGATGATTTAGCTACGTTGTACACAGCTTTGAGAACCACAGAACACATTGCTTTATTAAATATCATGAAAAAAATCGTGGGTTGGATAAAAGAGAAAGCACACGAAACCTAAGCATACAGACCCCAGAGAGGAGAGAAATGGTTAAAAGGGGAGGGAAGACACCAATAAGGTGATGACAATCATAGTTATCAGAGGAAAAGTCTGCTAAAATTCACAATTGACGTTATTTTTCAGACTTCTGTTTTCCTTGTTTCCCTAAAAATCTTCTTGCTCCAGGATTTTTGTATAATACCATTGATTGGAAACAAAGGAAATGTCTTGGTGCCTTCAGCTTGTGCATCAAAAGTAGGTAAGTGAACATTCAACAGGGAAGTTTTAGGCCACGGTTTGATTAAAGACTCACCCTTCATTCTGGCACCATGGCCTAGTGACATTGGGGATCTTTTGGTTGATATCAATCATTACTGTATAGGGGGCAAGTCAAAGTGACTGAGGCACAGCTGGAAAGCAGGTCCTAGGGATGGTTTTCCCATTGGACACTGTGATCTCCAGCATCTTCCAGATCACAAATCCTGAGGGAAAATCACACTCTCTCTGCTTAGCTACAGAAGACTGCTAAGGACCAGGGCCCAACTCCCCAATTTGAGGCTTGCTCCCCACCTCACAGAAGTGACTACAGGAATGGAGGAAGGACCCAGAATTAGACAGAATGTCTGAATGTTTCCTCTTAGGGCAAGTTCCTAGTAGACTTTAGAAAAGATGTCTTTTATTCCCAGGTTTTCTGAAAGATCCAAAGAATGATCAGAGAACAGACTGAAAAGACTTTTCATTGTGGGGGCAAGAATAGGAGACCCAAGTTGGGGAAATGAGCTACCAGTGCTAATCTAACCCCTGACAGCTCTTGGGGAGAGAGGAGATTTTAGGGAACCCCTGTTAATGGTGATAAAGGCCTATGGGGGATCAGACCAGGACCTGCTTGGCTTCCTCTGGTTGCAAATAGTGCCTCATCTCGATCTCAGCCTGAGTTTTCCAGAGTCTTAGAGGGCCAGGTCCAGTCTCTGCCCAACATTGAACCAAGTACACTGGACATTAAAACCTTGAAAATAGAGGACCTTTGATACTTCCTTACTGTATTCACATAGGTCTACCTTCTTCATCTCAATTAGGTATAAGTACTGACCAATTGCTTTTCCTCAGAATCAGAACCTCCTCACCCATAAGTTTTAGGGTTCATTCCTGAGATGTAAGAAAGAGATCCCAGATCCCTTCTCCAAAACCCCAAATTGCTGTTACACTGGCTGGTCACAGTGTGTGAGTGGGGGCCTGCAAGGTCATGGAGGTACAGGCATTCAGTGACTTCAACTATCTGCCCAGGCATCACCTTCCTGAATCAGGATGATTGCTCAGGTGCCCATAGATATTAATATTTCCATTGCCCCTGATATATCCTTTCTTTCCATATTATTTAGATCACTTGGGGACACCAGTATTTATACTTCACCACCTCACTGCCTTCCCCCATGAAGGTACTTCCCAGTTGCTTCTAAGTGAATAACAATATTGATTATTAATTTCCCAGAAACTCTCTCTTGGATTTTTAATTCACCTCACCTAAACAACACTCTTTCAGAAGTGAATAAGGCCCCAGATTCTATGGGTCACAAGGATAGTCCTCCAGCTTCTAGAAGGTGGTACTCAAGTGTAAACATGAAGGAAGGCAGGCACTACACATGCTGCTTCCCCCAGCCATACCATCCTGCTGCCCAACCCCCATCTCCCCACCTCTCTTCACATAGCCTCAGGCTTCCATGCCTGTCTGCTTGCCCTTTGGAGCCAGGAAAAGTTTTTTTTTTTTTTTTTTTTTTTTCCATTTAACCAAATCAGAAGGGAAAAAAGAAAGTAAACACTGGATTCAGCATACCTACATGAAGCTACTCCTGGAGCCCAGGAAATGGGGGTATCTTTTGGAGAGGAAGGATGCAGGTAGATCAGAGTAAAGTGAAGAACTGGGCTCATGGGAATGACTAAGCTCAGCACATCCTTAGAAAACAGATTCCATGAATTACAGGATCTGATGCTAAGTGGTGGGAGCAGAACTAAGAGAACATTCTAAACATTATCAACATTGTGAGCTGATAAACCTTGATGAACTTAGCTCCTCTCAGAACTTCAGAGATCAAGGACAACCCTATTCAACCAAATATGGACAGTGCTGTCCTTAACCAGAGGAAGAAAAACAAAACACAACTAAACTAGACTAAAACAAGACACCTTCCCACTCTGATATACACTACAGTCGCTTTTTAAAATAAAAATTATCTTATGTAGCTCTTTGCCTTAATGCTGATTTCTCATACCAAAAATGACTTCTCTGTAAACATGGTTAACATAAATGTGCAGGTATAGTATTCACCTGAATTTTTGCTACTAAGGGGAGGACTGTGGGAAGCAAGGCTGGTAGGAAGCTATGGAACATAAGAATATGTATATGCATATGGATGAATGATGAAAATCTTTCATACCATGTACAGGAAAAATAAAATCTCAATTAAAGAAAATAAAAGAAAAGAGATTCTACTGGAACATGAGAAAGGTCTAAGAACAATGCACACTTCCACACAGAGTCCTTGTATATCAAAGACTCACCCCTAAAAGCAGCTTAAGATATGGGAGTAAGGAGGAATAAGACTTGTAATCTCCATAGCATTGGGTAACTTAAGGACAATGTTTTGGCCCTTGAAAAATGAATATTTAATATTTAAGAAATTTTCCTCAAAATTCACTTTGTATTTAATAATATTAACTTTTCTTTGGTGAGAGGGTGGGGTAATACCCACTAATCAAAAATTAAAAAGCCTCTTTTTACTCAGGCTGACCTCACTCTTCAATGTTATCATAGAATGATGGCAGGTCAGGCATATTGTTGGGTAAGGAGAGGTCAGAATTACTTAGAGAGATCCAGAGAGGAGCTGGGCTCTCTTCAAGCCTGGACACAGACAGGATCAGATCACAAGACTTCAGGTGTTCTCTCACCCATAGTATTCCACACATAACTTTGGCTCCCTGGGTACTTGGAGATGAGTGCTCACTTCATGGTGAGTTCTGCCCATCTTCTGGTTCATCAGATCCCAGGGATGAATATCTACCTGCCTCTGCTTAGGCTCATCTTGGCTGAATTAGATGCAGGTTCCTACTTCACCAAGCTCATTTTCTCATTTTCCTTCCCATTCTAGAACCATGCCAGCCAGAAAGGAAGTGAGCCAGATGCACACAACTGATCCCACCAATCATTCTCCAAGGGAGGAGTGTGCCTGGTACACCATAACAGGCGAAAGCCCAGAACTGGTCACTGGTCCACCCAGTGACCAAGAAGGTTTAGAAAGAACAAGCAACTCTGTGGGTGAGGGGGGCTCAGTACTCACCACACCTTCTGCGATAAGACACAGAGTTGATCCCACAGATTATTCTCCCATGGAAGAGCATGCCTGCGAACCCTTAACAGGAGACGACCCAGAACCAGTCATTGGTCCAACCAGTGACCAAGAAGGTTTGGCAGGAGATGAAATAAGCATCTTTGGGGGTGAGGGGGGCTTAGGACTCACCACCCCTTCTGAGATATGGCCTGATCCAGAGGATCCTGGGAACTGTCCCTGTGGCCCAATGTACAGCCCCTGGGGGGAAGCTGGTAGTGAGCAGCTGCCCCAGTAATCATTGGGTCACTTGCTGAGTCTAGCCGAAAGCAGTTCTGCATCACTCATCACCCTCCAGGTCTTGGCATTGGGGCTTCTTTTAATTTGATCATCAATTAAAGTGATGATAACTTCTCAGTGTCCCTGTGTGTGTCTGTAGTGAATGAGTGAAGGAATCATCAGTGGACTGAATCAATGGAGGATTCACTGAAGGAGGTCAATGGTTAGAGCTCTGATTGAGAGACTGGGTTGCCAAAGAATTTGAAATTCTCTTGGGGGAGAGAAAAAGTAGAGGAGGTGAGAACTACAATGGATGGAGAGCTCCAAGTTCCCTGGGGAACAGCAGTACAACAGGGGTATTGTTTTTTAAAATGTCATCTGTACTGGTAAAATCATACCCAGGACAGAGACTGATCAGAAATTCCCAGTGTCACAGACTTTGTGACTAAAATCTTCCTACTCTAGATCTTCAGTAGTTGTTTCTCAGACCCTGGTGCAGTCTTGTCCAGGTTGTTTCTCCACTTCTCCCAAACCTCTCTTCATCTTTCACCACTTTTCAGGGCTCTATGTCAAACGTGAACCTGGCTGATATTCTGTGAGAACCCCTATGTTGCTGGACACCCACTCCCCAGATGGAGAAAATATCACCCTCTTAGTCCACTCTGTCCAACCTGGATCCAATTTTGGTTTTTGACCATGAGATACTGAGAAGCAGGCACCAGCATTTTTTTTTTCTTTTTTCATTTTTATCCTCATTCCTCTGGCCTTTTTCTTTCTCTTTTCTTCCATAATCTATTCTTTCTCTTTTCTTTCCTTCATGTGCAATCCTTTTTCTTTCTCCCTTTTCTTTCACCCTTAATATCTTTTAATCTTTTTCTTTATCTTTTCCCCTTCCTTCCTTTTTTTTTCATTCTTTCCTTTTACATCCAGGCATACCTATATAAAGCAAGGAGAATAAGATTAAGTCTAGAAACTTCTTTTCTAACCTTACACTGAGGGTGATCATCAGGGACCCAAATAGGACCAGGCCGAGACCCCCTGCTGGGAGAAAGCCTGTCAAAACTGGCTGTTTCTAGGGAACTAGCTGACCCCTCTACAATGACTTTTTTCATGTTCATGTCCTTTAACTTAAATAGGGTGAAGTTGGGGATATCCCTCCAAGCTGGTCACTTTTCCCCATTTGCATTCATTCCATCATGAACTGTGGGAAGGTTTTCCTATTCTACTAAGGGGATAGGGAAGGTAGCAGAGTAAATCTGGCTCTATCTCACCCTGACCTTGCCCTGGAACACCTGCTGAGTAGAGCAACTGCTCAGTACCAGTGTGCAACTGCTTCTCCATGTAATGGGGGAGGGCATACCCAGAAGGAATATAGTGGAAGAGGAGGAGGAGGATTCAGTGGAGAGGAAGGAAGCCTGAATCCAATATTCCCAGACTCCCTCCCTCCTCGCCCCATTGCCACAATTCCAGGTAATGGTGTTCCTTGACTTTGAGGTGGCATGTCCTACAAAGTCAGGCACCATATCCATGTCCTCAGGTTCCCTACTGGGGGAGAGGGGCAAAGAAAAGAGATAGTACCTGTCTAAAGGGCTCCTCTAAAGACAGCAATAATGCACAGGAGCTCATTGAAGGGTAGAAACATTGACACTCAGATTCCCTTTGGCCTTCCTCCTGTATCAGGAAGCTAAGAAGTATCTGAGCGGATACATGGAGGAAGGGTGAGAATGACTCTGAAGCTTCCTCATCCTCAAGGAGATTATCCCAACAGTCTTCTTATACCCTGCCTATAGTAGTGGTTATCCAGTGTGAGCACCCCTTCTGGGTGCAAAGAGTCGGGGTGGTAAGGCTGGAATCATTTTCTAAATCTGAGAAAGGAAGAAAAAACTTTTGATGAGAAAGACAAGACAGTGGGGTATTTGAGGGAGAGATGTCTGTGTCCCAGGCACTCTATGAATTGTGGAAGTTTTTCCTCAGTCAGCACATAGTAGGAGCTTTTGAAGTTCAAGTGATTAGGCTGCAAGGGGACAGTCCTGGGGCGGCTTGCTTGCAGAGGCAGAAGTGCAGCTGCCCTGATTTCTGGGTGTGTCAATGTGGCGGCTGGAAACTAGCCTGGCCTCCAGCCCCTGGCTCTCACTCAGTCATTCTGAGCTCCCCCCCAACTCAAGAATCATCCAAGAGTTACTGGTCACTGGACAGTGGGCTCTGCTGGAAGAAGCTGTAGCATCTCTGATTGAGGTGGGGTGGGGCAGGTTGAGGGCTTCTGTTTGTTGACTTGTTTTTTCTCTTCAAATTGAAAGACATTAAAAAATCACCTTTAGCTCCATTCTCTATTACTGTAAAAATGCCAACAATTACTTTCAGGGAAACCAACTTGAAAGAACTGGAAAGAAAATCTATTGTTTAAGGTTATTGAACCAGGCCACAGGGGTGATTCTGCTGTTACAGCTGGGGGCCTAGAGTCAGGAAGATTCAGGAAGATGTCTGAGCTCAACTTTGACCTAACAAATTTACTAGCAGTGCTACCCTGGATAAGTCACTCTTCCCTGTTTGCCTCAGTTTTCCCATCTATAAAATGAGCTTTCAATACAGAAAATGGCCATCTACTCCAGGAACATTGCACTGAAAACCCCAATTGGAATCCCAGGGAACTGGATATATTTGAACAACCAGACCTATTTAAGCAGACTTTGACCACAATCACCATAATCTCCAGATCATTCCTCCATGTACCAGTAGCTCCCAGCCCCAATTTTAAGGAATGCTGGAGTCATTGGTGGGGTGACTTAAGGCACAAGTTCCCTATTCCCCAAAACAAAGCTTGTTTCTACATTTGCAATAGGGACAGAATGTTTTAGGGGCTGCTGGTGAGAGGTGAGCTCTGTTAGGTCACTTGCCCAGGAGGTCCCCCCTTACCCAACCCTCCACCCAGGAGTCTGTGTTAAACCTGGACTATGTTTGGTTCCAGGCAAACCCCTGCTGGTCCAGATGCTCCCTTCCCTGGTGGAGAACATGCATCCTCTGAGTCCATCTTGTCCAGTCTGGTCCCAGTTCTACCTCTTGTCCTTGGGATGCTTGGAGGCAGACCCAAGGGAGACTTTCTCACAAAAACACAGCCAAGGGCAGAATAGGAAGAGGAAGGACAGAGACTGAATGAAGCAGGTTCAGGTCCTTGCCCTCAGCTTCCTGTTCCTCAGCAGGGATCATGAGGAACACAAGGGGGGCAGGGAAAGTGGATACAGGCACACAGATAAGCTTTACAGATGTTCTCCTTGGATATTTCTAGACTAATCTTCCTTCTGAAACAGAAGACTCCACTGACCCATGTCCAGAAGTCTTGGGTGGGGATAGAGGGTCAGAAGGGGGCAGGGCACTCAGGTATTTTCTCCTCATTAATTCATTCCATCAGGAATAAGGGGAACTCTATGTGATCTCTCTCTGAACTAGGGAAAGGGAGATTGGGGAAGGTCAACCTCAACTACTTCCTCTTACATACCCAGAGAACAATGATGGTACAGGAGTCTATGTGTGTGTGTGTATGTGTGTGAGTATTAGAGACAGGGACACACAGACAGAGACTAAGATTTAGAGATCACCAAGGAAGTGATGGAAGTGAGATGGGAGCACCTGAGGTTTAGAGCCCCAAGGTCTAGGTTGGTATCAGGGTCAGTATGGAATCAGGAACATGGAGAGAAAGGGTTTCAGACAATGAGGATGCTGGAAGACCAATAATTCCAATCCCCAGACACCCCACAATCCCCCACCCCTACTTTTCCTTAACTAAAGAAACCATTTCCTGCCAGCAGGGGCCAAAGACAGGAGTCACTCCAGATGCTGGCTTTGAAGGAGCCCAACAAAGTCAGGAAATCATGGACCTGAGTTTTGGAAACTCAGAGTCTAGAGGAAGAGGAAAATAAATTACAAATAAGTAGGAGCAAATGTGATCCTGGATGTATGCTAGTGAGGCCAGCACAGAGGGAAGAAGACACTACCCCAATCCAGGGGGCACCTGGGCAGTCCTTCTGCTTCTTTGAGGAGGTGTATGGGCTGAACATGAAGTCAGCAAATGACTCTGCTCCTTTCTCCATCCACACCATCCTGCAGCCCAACCCCCACATGATCCCCAAGACCACACTCCAGCTCTACCAAGCCTTTCCCTTAGTACTCTGGGCATTGGTGTGGGAGAGAGCTGTAAACACTTTGTTTCCCCTTAATCCATCATGCCTGGACTAAGTCCTCTTTAAAGGACTCACTAGGGGAGAATAAGGGAGTGGTTGTGAGAGAAAGTGAATGAACATCCAGAGCATAATTCACTAGAACATCCAGAATAACTTTCTGTGAGGCTTGACAAAGAGAGCAGGCCCCTAAGGGGTAGGAATTTCATCACCTGCCAAGGTCTTTTCATCTCACTATGGAGACTAGAGGCTTGAGAGTGTCAGAACAAGGTCTGATGGAAACGTCATAACATCAGGCATGTTCTTTCAAATCTTTTCATTTTGAAAATTCCTTTTTCACTATAATTTGAACAATTTCCATCTTTGGAATCATCTTTCTTCTGGGATTTTGTCTTACAGGTTAATAAACAGTAAATTTGCTTAGATTCCTCTTGGATGGGGAGAAAATCCAAAATCAAACTTGTCCCCACTCTTTCTTGGGGACTATACAATCAACGAGCTTTAGAAGTTTACTGAAAAATCTTTTTTGTGTTCTGCCAAGGAATCCTTAAACAGTGCCTTCTGGTATTCAACCAGGGACTTTAATGCTAATTTATCATATTCAGAGAGTAATGAGAACTCTCCCCACTCCTCAAACCTGCAACCTGTGATTCCCCTGGCTGGGCACAGTGGGAGGGTGGACTCCATGATGATGAGAAGGGTGCAGTCATTCCCAGATTTCTGGGTTCTCCTCAGGTCCAACATTTCTGAAGCAGGTGACAGGCGTTAGAGCCTTCACCTCTGAGGTTACCTCTCATCGTGCCAAACAAGCTGTGATTCTGTAGCCTTTCCCCTCCTTCCTCCCCCATGAATTGACAAGCCACTTTAATACAAGTATTTCTATTGTTCCAATGTATTCTGCTCTCAGTGTTTCCAAGCCATGGCATCTCCAACGTCAAGTAGAGACAGCAGAAGGATTATGGAGGGAAAAAAGGAGATTGTAGCCTGGCAGCATGGGTGATAGGAGATAGATTCCTACTTCCTTCTTCCTCATTCCCTCCACATCTCCCACCTTCACTATTTCATCCCTCTTAGTCCCTTCTGCTCTTCTTACCCCAGGAGTCCCCTGTTCTATAACACCAGTTCCACTTGCTCCTCCTGCACCTAAACACTGGCCAATTCAAACTTATGTTAGATCTGGTCCCCCTCCCCCTATTTCTAAATCCTGACTGTGCCCCACCTCTCCCTTCCCTTTCTCTTCTGGGCTCCCTCCACCATCTCCTGAAGCAACTATTCACTCTTGTGTTAGACAGTGGGATGATTCTACAAGCCCATGGGTGATGGCAAGGAACACAAAGCTGAATCCTGAGAGAATGAATTATAAAGCAGTATATTAACAGCGTAATTCCAGAGTGTCATACCCCTTTACCCCCCAAGTTAAACCAAGGTTGGGTTCTGAACAATGAACATACCTGTGATAGTCAAAGCAAGCCCAGAAATTCCCAGGAGGAGAGTCAAGATTTTCCATTCCTACAAGCCCTCGTTGATGGTGCCCACAGCTCCAGGAAAATCAATTTGAAGGTCTGGACCCTGAGACTGTTTAAATCCTTGGCCTTCTCCTCACTCTCTTAGTTCAGCCAGTATTAAAAAATACAAATGTTTTAAAATCATCAATTGTATTTTTCCTTTCTATTTTGTGTTTTTCCCTTCTAATTCCTCTTTCGTTACATAACAAATATGGATGCATGGTACACATAACTGAATACATATAACTTTTACCTGAATATTCAAATCAATGGGGAAGAGGGAACGGAGGGTGGTAGAAAAATGCAGAACAAATAAATTTTTCAATGAATGACTGTTGAAACACCTCCACTGCGTGAAATTGGAAGACTAAAATAAAAATATCATTTGAAAAATAAAAATAACTAATCTCAAAAGACTGCTTTACAATAGTAAAAAGAGAAGCAGGAAATACAGACTAGCTTAGGTAGTAAGGATAAAATGATGATCAGCAATGGACGTAGCATATTCTCCAGCAGAATAGGGGGATTCCAAACCACAGGTGGGTTTTGGAAAGAGAAGGTCTAAAAAATTTTAAAAAATGGAAAATACAACCAAAGAGAAAGAGAAGGGCTGATTTATATAGAGACAAAATATAGGGACTTTGCAGACTCCTGAAGGGCTTGGATGAGAGTAGAGGTTTTTCAGGTCGTGGGTCCTGAATCCTGGGCAGAGGACCTGGATAAATAGAACACAGCTTTGAGACGAACAGAATGCATTACATTATCAAATATCAGGAAAAAATCCTGGATGGAAGAAAGGAGAAATCCCACCCAACCCAAGTCCAAAGACCTCAAAGAAGAGGAAGATAGGTAAAAGTGTGTAGAGGACAGTAATGTGATTATGACAAACATAGTTAGCAGAGGAAAAGCCTGCAAAAATACATTCCCAATTAAATTTTACTTAGTTTTTATAAATTTGTTTCACTTGTTTCTCTGAAAGTCGTCTTCTGGAATTTCTGATTATTACTACTGATTGGAGAAAAAAGAAATGTCTTGGCTTCTTCAAGCTTGTGCGCAAAATGTATAACAAAAAATAAATCTATTAGGTAAGAGAAAATTCAAAGGAAGATTTTTTTGGCCACAGCTTGGTTAAAGCCTCATTCATAAGCCTGGCACCATGGCCTTGTGGTATCAAGGCACTTTGGTTGTAATCAACCATTGCTGGATAGGGGTCGGGACAAGGATGGCTCCCAAATTGGACACAGTGGTCTCCAGCATGTTCCAGATCACAAGTCCTGAGGGAAACTCATCCTCTCTCTGCTTAACTACAGGGGATTGCTAAGGACAAGGGTCCTACTCCCCAATCTGAGGCTTATTTCCCAGGTCATAGAACTGGCTACTGAAATGGGGGAAGCTCCCAGAATTAGCAGGAATTTCTCGATGTTTCCTCTTAGGGCAGTTTCCTTCCAGACTATAGAAATGACATCTTTTATTTCCAGGTTTACTGAAAGATTCAAAGAATGATCACATCAAAGAGAATGAACCAAAAAGACTTTCCACCATGTGGGCAACAGCAGGAGGAGGCCCAGGTGGGAGAAATGGACTATAGGTGCTGATCTAACCTCTACCAGTTGTTAGGGATAGGGGAGATTGTAGGGGTTCCCTGTTGATGGTGATTTGGGCCTGTGGTGAATCAGACAAGGTCCTGAAAGGATTCCCCTGTTGTAAGCAATACCTCACCTCATTCTGAGCTTGAGTTTTCCTGAGACTTACGGGGCCAGGTCCCATCTCTCCCCACCATTGAACCAAGGACACTGGACACTAAAACCTTGAAAATAGCAGAAGACACATGAGCCTTCCTTGGTGGACTGTACCTATAGGTATCAAGGAGGGGAAAAACAATTGTTCACATAGGTCTACCTTCCTCATCTTAAGGAGCCACAACTACAGACCAACTGCTTTTGCCTCAGAATCAGAACCTCCTCTCCTTGAGAGTTTAGGGTTCATTTTTCAGATGCAGAAAGCATTTCCAGACAACTTCCCCCAAACCCCAAATTGCTGTTGCAATGACTGGAGTCATTCAGTGACTTCACCTATCTTCTCAGGCATCACCTTCATGAAACAGGATGGCTGTACAGGCACCCTGGGTGTTAGTGCTTCCTCTGCTCCAATATTGCCTTTCTTTCCATATTGTTTAGATCACTTGTACCCCAGTATTTGTACCTTACCAACCCACTACTTTGCCCAGTGAGGGCACTGCCTAGCTGTTTCTGTCTATACTGTCTTCTCCAGAACCCATCAAAGGGACTGGAACATTGTGAGAGCTTAAGTCATGCTGCTGATCTCCCTGGCTGCAGGCACCTCTTAGTCAAAGATGGGCACTACCTGGAATTGTGGTAGCAGGTAAATGCATGGGCCCAGAAGGTAAGGGGGCCAGATGAATTCCTGCTTCCTTCACCACCACTGCCTCCACCACCACTAACCTAATCACCCCAAACCTCCTTAGCCATTTTGCTCTTCTGACCCTGCATGCCTACACTTCCCTAATACCAACCTCATGGACCTCACCGAGCACCTTCAGACTGACCAAGCCGAAGTGAGGCTTTCCCCAACTGCAGCATTCTCAGTTCTCGTGTTTCCCACCTTTCCCTGCCATCTTACCTCTGATCTTCCACCTCCAACTCACAAAAGAGCCATTCACCCTTTGGCTAAATCATGAGACCACAATGGTGCTACATCTGAGAACAAGAAAGGTCCCCTCCCTACCTCTCCCCTCCATTGGCCCCTTCCTGCAGTTGGCGACAGACTGAATTCAGGAGGAGAATAGATTCCAGAAAAGCCCCAGGTGTGTGGCACTACTCCACACTGTCTTCCCTTGTTTCAACTGATGGATCCTCCCAAAATTGTGGACATGAGACAGAGGCAATATTAACCCAGCAATCACCATGTAGATGCTCAAGGTCTCTTGTTCAGTATGCACCTCCTGGGGACCCTGGCCACCTCTCAGCTGTTCTGTGGGGTCTCCAGGCCCCCACGCTCACCAACTGAAGGGACAACAACCTGAGATTTCCTGTCTTGAACCTGCTTCAACCTCAGTCCTTCCCGTTACTCGCTTACAGTTGCTATTGCTCAGTGGGTCAGTAGTGTCAGATTCTTACTGATCCTGGGGACCAAAATTCCTCCTCCTGGTGGTGATCAGTAGCCCCAGAGATTCCTTTTCCATTTCTACTAGTGGCTCTATAAAAAGGCAAGGTTTGAATTCCAAATAAGCTTCAGTCCCCAGGCCCTGCATGTCAGCTCCAAAGTGAGCCCTGCAATTGGACCAGGCTGTTAGTCCAGAAGCAAGGGTGATCCCAGGCCCACCAGAGAAGGTAGCTCCACGGGTCAGCAGTGGTCTGGCTGGACAATGACAAGCCCCAGGTTCACTGCAGACTCCCTGGTAGTGACAGGGGCTGGGAGAGGGGATAAGTGTTGGGGAGGTGGGAAAAGCTGGCAGGTGAACCCTTCGCCTAGCTGCCAAGGCTCAAGGCCTACTGACTGGGTTACAAGGACCAGAGCTCTCTTCCCCTCCCACTCCTCTCACCTGGACACAGTGGTGGGGGATGCGGGGACTCCAGAATCCAGCATTTGTCTTCTCCTGGATTCATTCCATCAGCAATTCTGGGGTGGTTTTGTTGTGCTCCAGAGGTGGGGTGGATTCCCCCATTCCCACTGAGCACCTGTGGGCCAAACCCTGTGCCTGGCGTGAGGGTGGAAAAGGAGATGAGGGGAGGGGCGGGGATGGAATAAAGCGGGAGGCCAAGGGAGATAAGGGTAGTCTGTTGGGGGGGCCTTTGGTGGTACAAAACTAGACTCAATAAAGGTGGGGGTAGAGACCAGACATGAGGCAAGGAGGACTGAATGTCCCTCGAGGGCTGGATTCCGGGATAGGAAGGAGCTGAATCCATCTTGCACAGACTTCACCCCCTCCCCTTTGCCCATGTGTCAAAGGCAGATGCTACTTAACCTTGAGATGCCCTGGCCTGCAAGCCCTTAGAGCACAGACAGGACCTGGCAACTGACCATGAGTTAGGGGCTGGGAGCCAAGGGAGCAGGTGGGGGAAGGGGGAGCAGGTAGAAATACCCTGGGGTTCACCAGATCAAGGCCAATTGGAAGGGCCACTTTTCTCAGGGCAGAGGGCACTATTGTCCAACCCCACCAGGGCAAGAGTGTTCTGAATTGAATGGTATGCCTGAGCAGAAACAGGAGAAAAACCAGGAAATGACTCTCCAGCTGCCCTGTTCTCATGTAGACCACCCACCTGCCCACATCTGCCCTCCTTTTACTAGCTAGTGGCTTCAACGGCTAGTGGAGAGGGGAAAAGGCTGAGCTTACATTCTCCTTCTGAGAAATAGATATTAAACTTTGTGGAAGAATGAGGGCAAGACCATCTTTCTCCTTTCCTTCCTGCTCCAGGGACTGGGCACCTGATCCTATGACTGATTTCAAAGGGAGGAAAGGGGGTAGCAGTTATCTACAGATACTGTCCCAGTGTATTTTTCTGAAAAAACTTATCTGAATTTAAGCATAAAGAGAGTTTTTGGATTAGTCATTTCAGAAGAAACAAAGGAGTTTGTTAAACCTTCCCTGATCATCTCTAGTCCAAGAGAAATTGAATGGACAGTAGATAATATGTTTATCCCAAACCAGAATTTGGACCAGAGGGGCATAAATGAAAATTATAATCCTTATGCAAAACCAATAGAGACATTGAGTTTCCTTTTGTGACCCTATGACCTCAAACCATGATATCCTAATGATGATGAGGACGCAAGATTACTTCGAGAAATTTGAACAGTGCCCATCAGGTCACCCCTTGAATCAAACCCTTACTTCTCTGTGATCCTGCATATTAATGAGTCTTTCCCAGCAATAAAGAAACACCCTTCAAACACTTCATTGATTGGTCTGATGAAGAGGAGTCTATGATAGATCTATTGGATAATGGACTTTTCTCAAGCTCTGTCCTGGGCTTGACACTTCCCTTGAAACCTAGAATTAGGGGATAGCTCAGCTTCATCAGAAGAACTATTGTCAGTGTGATATGAATCCAAGACTCCTTTTTGAAACTGTTTATCTATGAGCGAAACCAAATAAAAGCCTGCTGGAGCCATCATCATGGGCACCCCCAGGATTTGAATTTTCCCAGGACCATAACAATCAAATAGTCTGGTGATCCAAGCACACTTTTTAGAAGCTTTAATGAGATGGGTGTCCTTGGGATGTCATCAATACCAAAAAATCACAGTTGAGGAAGGTGGATTGTCATCCAGGGCTCAGGAGCTGGAATTGCCTGTAACCCTGACTATAGAAGTCGACAACCAACGAGAAGGATTCCAGATCCAAGGTAATAGAAAATTATGTAAGGAGGGAGGGCAAAGTTTTGCAGCCCTTACATTTCTGATGGTTTCTGCTCAGGACGAATTTAAACTTGGACTCTAGTCTCCCTGCAGATCTCCCTTAAGAAGTGTGACCTACCTAAAATGGTTCTGACTCAATGAAGCTCCATAACATCTTTTGTCCATGATGCCAGGTCCCAAGGATGAGACATTAAAAAAATATTCCCTTCTGATTTCTTCTGGGGTGAAAAAGTTTATTCTTTATTTTACTGTTACTTTATTTTTATTCCCAAAGAGGATGGCTTTTTTTAGGGGGGGTTTTGCAAGGTAATGGGGTTAAGTGGTTTGACCAGGGCCACACAACTGGGCAATTATTAAGTGTCTGGGTCTGAATTTGGAACTCAGGCCCTCCTGAATCTAGGGCCGGTGCTCTATCCACTGTGCCACCTAGCTGCCCCTTAAAGGAGGATGTCTTAAAGAAACATCAATCCTTTATATGTTAGCTTAACAAAAAACACCAGTAGGAACGATTTTTAGGCCAACAATTGAAACAAGAGAAGAAAAGAATTTGAATTCAACCTTGCCTAGACATTACCAGACTTCACCTCTAATAACCAAGATCTTGATGTCATTGTCCTCCACAGGCACCTGATTTCCCTGCCACTCTTTAAGTATTTCCTGGGTGGGGTCAGATGAATGTCCCTGGCCAGAGTGCATCTCAGCTAGGTCAAAGTCCCAGGAATTACTACCTCTGAGGAATGTTGCAGAAGAGAGGGAGTCGAATGTTGGGTGGGTGTGTGGTGCCATTGGACTTTTGGAACCTGTCCCATCCAACTACACAATGGTACAATCCTTTCATATTGACATGGAGGACAGAGCTTGGGCATGACAATGATTTCAAGATCATGAATGACAGAGGCAAGGTCTGGTAAAAGATACTTTGCTTCAACGTTATTTTCTTTCTGTTTTTCCAACTCTTTCCTTAAAAAAAAATCTTTCATTTACAATATTGTAAAGATTAAATGGAAAGGAGACGAAGAAAATAAATGGGTCCTTTCCATTTGGCATCAAAAAGTTTAAAAAAATTTTAATAAGGCTGAAATACATTTAAAAATAGAATCACCCATTTTACGTAAAAGAAATCACAGTTAGCTTTGTACGTGTGTGTGTATGTGTGTGTGTGTGTGTGTGTGTGTGTGTGTGTGTGATTCATTAAACTGAATAGCATTGTTGATGTTATTTCCCACACTTGGTAACACTAAGGGTAATATAGTCCAGGGGATTTACTTGGCAAAGATACTGAAGTGACTTCCTATTCCCTTCTCCAGAGAAGTGAGGCAGAGAGAAAGACTACTGCTATCCATGATCATACAACTAGCAAATATCTGAGGATGGATTTGAACTCAGGTCTTCCTGAACCCAGGCAGAGTTGCTCTGCTCTGAGCTGTCCAACTGCCTTACACTAAATAGGAGCTTCCCTTTTTTAGCCTCACCATTTTGCCCAGGCATCATAAACCATGGATTACATGGATTTTTAGATAGGTAGATTTGATGTTAGACAGGGACAGGTCCCAATGTCTGAGGGAGATCTGGAAAGGATGCTGGAGGTCAAGGTTGGTTGAAGCTTGGACACTCCCAAGCCCTCAAGTCAGGGCTGCAGGCCACCAGGCATTGAAAGCACCCTATGGACCCATGTCCTCTAGAAGCCTGAGACCCTCATAATGGTATCCATATGTTAATGGAAGGGTTCCAAGTTTTTTCAGGTGAGATTCTTTGGATGAAAATAGGAAACTCTGTGCTCTACACAGCAGCTAATTTAGAGATGGTGGTTAATGGGGTTGTGGAAACTTGAACCTTTTGTCACCTGCTGGCCCCTCTCCCCCCAGGGTGTCTTGCTCTTCAGCTGGACTATTTCTTCCATGTCCTGTGGGTGGCAGTTGGTGAGAACTGGTGGAGCCTGCTCTATGGGATTTGTTTTCTTTGATGATGATTGAGAGCTGGTAGACAAGCAGGACTGGTGTTCTGGGGTGGTGAGGGGCTACTGCCTGTTGCACATCTCTTCACTATATGCTTGCTGTTGGCAGGACATGATGATGGGGGTGGTGAGGAACGTGAGCCCCATCTATAGTCATGTCTGTCCTTAATGAAAGCTTGGGGTGACCAGGAAGTGCCATGAGAATCTCAATGACTCTCTCTCTCTGTCACTCTTTCTATTTCTCTCTCTCTCTCTCTCTCTCTCTCCTCTCTCTCTCTCTCTCTCTCTCTCTTTCTGTCTCCCTCTTCCTCTCTCTCTTTCCCACCTCCTCTCCTTTCTTCTCTCACATATAGAAAGGTTCATTCATTGGTTCATTATACAAATGATCGATCACTCAGTTCATCTCCCCAGGAACAATCTACCTTTTTCAAGTAGAACCCCCTTCATCCCTACCCCTTGTACCCTCTATTGGAATAGAAGATCACATTTCAGGATGAAGAAATGGCAGCCTCTTAGGTCATCCTGCCCAACTGGTTTACCTGTTGGTCCTTGTCCTTGTTGTAGGTTCATGTAGGTCCTAGCAACCCTATTCAAAAGGAAAGGCAGTGACAAGAGCAGGTCCAGGGATTTGACAGACCCTCTATGGGGTGGGTCATCATGGACCCAAGGGTGGCTAGGAGGGCAGCAAGGACCACTCATGTGAAGACTGATGATGAGACTCATCAATGACATCACAGAATGATATCAGGTCAGTCCTATTTTGGGGTAGTGGGTGGTCCCAATGAATGAGAGAGAGAGATAGAGAGGACATCCAAGGCCAGGCTCACTCACAGCCTGGAGCAGACATCAAAGGTTCAACTGTTCTCTCCTGACTAAGCCTAGCTTCATCCTGTTCTGGCATCGTAACCCACTGAATTCAGGAATTTTTAACTAGTCAGGGGAGATGTTACAGAGAGGGGGCACGTCACCATGATTGAGGGAGATATGGAGACAAAGCTGGAGGCCAGGGCTTTTGGAAACCTATGTCCCTCTTTGGAATAGAGAGCTCATTTCAGAGCAATGTCCGGTCACTGTTCAGCCCAGGTATGAATAACTCCTTGCCTCTGGGTAGGCCAAATTAGAGCCAGGTTCCTTGCTTACCTGTTTGCTTGCTCACTTTCCTTCCAGGCCAGAGTAAAGCAAGCAAAGAAAAGGCACTAATAAGTCATTCTCCTAGGCACCAGTGCCCAAAGGTAGGAGTCAGAGGACACTGCTCACTTCCTGTCTGCTACAACACGTGACAAAGTGAATCTAAGGAGGAAGATGAGAACAGATCCAGAGCGTCCTGGAGACTGTCCCTGTGGTGTGGTGAGCTGTCCCTGGGGACCGACTGGACATGGCTAATGGCCCCAATAACCCTCGGGTCCCTCACTGAGAGCAGGCAAGTTCCTTTCTTTCTGTATCGCTCATCCTCCAGAAGAAACTCATCAGATGACCAAAGAAAAGTGACTTCCCAATGCACCTGTGTATGTGTCTTTATTGAATGAGGGAAGGAATCAACAAAGGACTGAATGAATGGGGCAATCACTGAAGGGGGTCAGTGGAAGGAGTTCTGGGCCAGGTAGAGGGGTGGCAGAAGTCACTGTCCTGGACCCAAAAGAATCTGAAATTCTTATGGAGAGAAAAACAAGGGGAAGTGTCAGCTACAGTCCCTGGGGAGCTCCTGCGGTCCTGAGGGGGCAGTAGTAGAGCAGAGGCTTTTTCTTTAATGTCATTTCTACTGGTAAAATCATCACTAGGTCAGAGGTGGACCCATTTCACAGGGTTAGACTTTGGGTCTAATGAATTCTTTCTCTGGGTCTTCTGTAACTGTTTCTGGAGAACCTGGTGGAGCTGTGGCCAGGCTGATTCTCCACCTCTCCATCACATCCCTTCATACTCCATTGCCTCACTTGGAGTCTGTGCTAAGCCTGTACTTGATGTCCTGTGAGACCCTCTGTGGTGATGCAGACTCACTCCCCTTGTGGAAAAAAATGATCCCTCTCAGTCCCCTCTTTCGAATGTGTGGGCTAATTTAGGTTTTTGTTCTTTTGATACAACTAAGCAGATTGAAGGATCTTCTTTTACTCTTGCATTTTGCTTTTGTTCCTCCTACCTTTTCCTTTTTTCTTCCATTATCTTTCTCTTTTGTTCATTACTTCTTCTTACCTTTTAATCCCTTCCTATTTTTCTGTCTCATTTCCTTCCTTCCTACCTTTTCTTTCTTTTACACATCCACATATAGACATAGAGTAGGAGTGTAGAGGAAACATCGAGATTCCCCAGAGTCTGTTCCTGAGACTCAGCTCTCTATCCCTTCTTCAGGAAGTGATCATCTGGGACACAAGTGTGGTTAGGATCCAGGTTGAGATCCCCTGCATTGAAAAGGACTTTCCCACCTGGAGGCTTCCAGCATTCTCCCTTTACCACCCCCTACCTTGTTTGCTCATGTTCACATCCCTCAGTTTTAAGGGTATAGGTGAGAGTGTTGCAGAATTGTGGTTTTCTCTTCTTGAATTCATTTCCTCAGGTGTTCTGGGAAGCCTTTGCTGATCTTCTAAAGTAAATGGGGAAGGTGAAAGAATAGATCTCTTCTATGCCCTCCGAGCACCTGAGGAGTAAGCCAGGATTCCAAAAACCCTGACCTCCAGTTTTCTCTCCATATCTCCCTCAATCATGTTGACCTGCCCCCTCTCTATAACATCTTCCTTGACTAGTTAAAAATTGCTGAATGCAGTGGGTTATGATGCCAGAGCAGGATGAAGGTAAAGCCAACGGGAAGCTACTACTCAGTGGAAATCACTAGATGGAGAGAACACGGGGCCTATATTCAGGAAGATCTGAGTTCAAATGTATCTTTATATACTTTATACCTGTTACACTGAGCAACAGTCACTCAACTTATTTTTGCCTTCATCCCGAAGGACTTAGAAATACCTACCGTTACTCTTATTAGTTTAATGAATGACACACAGAAAAGATCAACATTTGGTTTCTTTTATGTAAAATAGTTGACTATATCTTTAAAATGATTTTAAACATTTTGTTATCAACCAGAAAGGATTCCTGAAATGTTCTTTGTCTATATTTCAAAAATGCCCAAAGGAAGAATTGTGTTAATGAGCTGGAATGGGAAAGATCAGAGAGCTGAGTTAGTCTATTTGACCAGTCTTTGCCCATGGTAGCCATGATCTCAAGCTCATTGTCATCCTCAGGTCTGTCCCCAACACCATCCTGTAAGGATTTCTCTAGTTTGTACTTGGCTGGCACAAGAAGACTTTCCCTTGTCATTGAGACAAGCCTTTCATCTGCTCCCACAGAAAGATTAACAGATCTGCTCACGTTTTACCCAGTTCCCATCCTTTTCTAGTCAGAAACCCTGATGGGCTAGAAGGTGAAAGTGCTGCCTCTTTAATCTTTCCTGCCCAGCCTCGTCCCATTTATGGTTCTTCTCCTTAGGAAGGGTGGTAAGCAGGCCCTGGTATTTAAAGATTTTTTAAACTTTTTCCTTTACTTTTTATGGAGCCTCTACTAGAAGAGCAAAAAGTGAATGCGTGTGGTTGCCGTTCAAGTACAATAGAAAGCTTGGTCCACAAGCTCAGAAAGAACCTAGAACACTACTGACCACCTGAACAACTGTAAGAGAGTAAAAGGAAGGCCTGAGATTGACGCAGGCTCAGGATCTGGCCCCTCAGCTTGGTGATTCTACACTTGATGGGAGTGGGGGTTGGAGAATCACACAGAATAGCTGGTAGAGGGGCAGGGAACCACTGATGTGAATACTCATCAAGAGACCTTGAACTTATGCCTAGTGATTTCTGGTTGAGTTTTGATTCTGTCCCAAGTATACTCATGGTCCAGGACCTTCCCCATGGTGTAATTAGGTGGGGGCAGCTAAAAGGCATGGTCTTTCAGAATTGGGAGGGGTTCTGAATTATGTTCTCCTCTTGAATTCATTCTATGAGGAACTATGAAAACGTTTTGTTGTTCCCCTGGATGGGGAGGAGTGTGTAAACAGGGGAACAGAGTAGTTTCTCACCTCCACACAAACTCCTTCAGAATATCCCTGCTGTTCAGCACAAGTGACAATGGTGGCTTCAGGAGTTGGGGGAGGGAGCCCATTGGCCAATATTGAGATGTTGGAGGAGTAGGTGGAGAAGATTTTCGGGGCTGGGGTGTGGAGAGCAGAAGGGACAAAGAGCTTTGGGTTGGTGGGAGTGGGCAAAGTGGAAGCAATGGGCAAAAAGGTCACAAGAATCCATCTCTTTCCCCCATCTTTCCTGGGCACCAACTTCCCCCTTTCCTCCTTAACTCCTTGTCTAGCATATTCCTGACTTCAACGTCCCATGTCTTCTGAGCAGAGGGACCAGGATATCCAGAAAACTAGAAATACTTATTCTTCCCCAAGGGGACTAGTCAGCTAATGAAACAAAAGCACTGGAGGGGAGACACATTGCACACGTTATCTGGAAAGAAGAGATGAGGGCTGGGTGGCCCTACAACTCTAGGAACATGGGGCATGAACCAGGAAGTCAGAGAATGACTCTGAACCATCCTCATCATCATGTAGCCCAACCTCCTACTGTGATTAGGCAGAGCAATCACAGTTTAGGGACTTGGGGAGGAGGGAGGGCTCTCAAGACTTTCTACATTTGAGAAATTAACTTTATCTTTCTGGGAGAGCAGCAGAAGATTCTGGTTTGGAGGCAAAGCCCCCTCTCCCCACTCCACAATGAGCCAAGGTGACCCCTTACTGTGGGTTGCAGGTGGTGTGTAGGAGAGGACTGTAATCTTAAGATTTTTATTCTAAACATTTACTTGAAAAAAATAAGAAGAAATAATGAGAGAAGATTTGAAATTAGACTCGAAAAAATAGTGAATTCCCTGAAGTCAAATTTCTCTATTCCTATTTGGTTGGGATGATCACAAAGTCACCTGACTCTCCTCAAAGATAGAATGGATCCAATCCAAGTTGCAAGAAAGGAAGGAAAGGAAATGAAGCCCTGAAGTGAACACTGGTCTGACTTGTGTGAGAGCCAGCCCTCACCTATGTGGTGTCAAAGGAGAATAAGGATGTGGATTAGAAGAGGGAGAATTGCAGACAAACCTGTTCAGGGACCTCCTTCAAAAGCACCCCTCTCTTTTTGGAGAACCAAGTTAAGGAGGTTTTGAGAGTTGGTTCTTCTTTTTCACCAGACAGAATGATCAGGTACCGCCTGGAGCTCTTAGAATAAAGACAGTAGCCATCCCCAGGACTCGGTTTCTCAAGGCATTGGGGTATGGGGTGCATGTCAAGAATAGAAATCTGCAGCCCTGATTTCAGGGGTTGTCTGCATCTGTCCAACCTGACCTCTAGGCTCCTCTCTGAATCTCCCTCACTAGTTTAAACTTTCCCCTACCCAACACTAGACCTGACTTGTTGAATACGGATCCAGTATATCACCAGAGAGACTTGTCAGCCTGAGAGACAAGCCCTTGTGAACTGGATTCACTGAAGGGTTTTCCCAAAAAGAAAATAGGATTTTGGCATCCTTTCCAAACTCTTTGTTCATAGTTTTCAGGACAGGCGGTGGACACTTTGGTTTCTATAGCACTTACCGAAGGAACTCAAGCTACCTTGCTTCTCCTCTAGGAGTTACACGAAAAAGCCCAGAGAAAGGGGATTCTTGTGGATCCTGTGAAATCCAGGTAAAAGAGAGCTAAGTTAGGTAAGACAATGTGTGAATGAATTTGTTCCTTAATTTGGAGTTTCTGTCAGACCTTGCTCTGCCAAGTCCAAGCCTCACCCACCTCTATAGGGTCCAGGGAGACAGAGGGTGGGAAAGACCTTTCTTTTGATCAAACAATTCTTCTGATCTTGCAGGAGTTCTGGACCTTCTAGTTAACTATGATGGCCAGTGGACTCACTCTCTTTCTCTCCCAACGCCTTCTCGAACTCCAGGCAGTGTGGCTTGCCCCCAGCATGTGTTCATGGGCGGCCGAGGGGATCTGCCACCCTATCCCAAGCACAATAAAATCTTCCCACAATTCCTGATGGAATGAAACCAAGGCTGCATTA